>NC_142359.1:15935213-16086629 GCF_059441175.1 Urocampus carinirostris
TCTAAATAATGTATACACGTCTCGGGACCAGGCTTTGACTTTGCCAGCACTATCTCAGCTAATGTCTCTTCTGTGTAAACCAAGACATCATTAAAATACCTCTGGCATAGCTCAAAAAAGCTATATTTTCTTCCTTGTGTCGCCCCCGCCAATATCTCTATTCAGCGGTGCAACGTTGCATCAATCCCAAAAAGTCCAAATAAGGTTGTGCTCCTCCGCTGCACTCGTACGTTTACGATTCCTGCTCTCAAAAACAACAGCAAATGGAGCTGCGAGCGCTAGAGAAAAAAAATAATTTGCTTTCATAAATTAAACACACTTTGCCTTTTTCATCTGTTACCTTTTTTCCATGCACTTTCATTAGCTTGGGATAATGAGAAAACACATGTCCATGGTTGAAGCAGGCAGGCTCATTTAAAAAGGCACCGCAGGGATTGCAGGCGTCGCCAATCAGAGCAACGGTAGCCCATACAGGACTATTTGATTATGCTTTGACTTATGTCACGTTTTTTTTCCCACTTTATTCCTTTCTCCAATTAAAATTCAAGTTAGAAAAAGAAACTACTGCGTCAGGTCATATCAGAGGGACCCAAATGCAAGGAAACACAAAAGGTATAAAACATGGATCCAATCAAACCCTGTCAGGGGGCGTTTTTTTTTATAACAATATGAGACTCACTACTGAGACGAAGAAGAGTGGGACCAGGACTTCCAAGGAGGGGAATCTTGGGAGAGTAACTTGAGTAGGTCGTCTTTGGGTGAAATGTCTAAAGAATGATATTTTGGAATGAGTACAAAGACAAACCAGCAACATGGAGGGGAAGACCGAAGTATTTATAGCAAAGGGCGGCTGGTGATTGGGTGCAAATGGAACGGAGAGTGGACAGACCGGCATATGGTACAATGCTGCCATCTCTCGCTGGTGCCAAACCATGACAGACCCTCAGTTTCACCTATCCACATTGTCTAATCTTTCTTCTCCCCTGCATGGGGGAACAATTCATGTTTTGACATAATGTACACGACAGTTGGTCATTTTATTATTTTATAAATGAAAAGAACAAATTTTAGCACACTTTTATAATAAATGCTGGGCTAACGCTCCCCCCACTCACTTCCTAATGTTCCCTACTGATGACATAAAGCTTACTCCCTGATTTTCAGTATCTTATTTTAGGGTTATTAATTCGGTTTTGATGTGACTATATATGATAGTGAGAATATCTACATGAGGAGGAATTCAGCACTTTTGTTCTCAGTTATATTTTTGCAGCTAAATAAATAAACAGTGTTTAAGGACCTCACATATTGGATGGAAGGATGTATGTGACAATGTAAGAAAGGCAAGAGCACTCAACAATGAGAGGACATTGTAAATAGTGATCTGCATGTATAATGTAGTGCAGTAAAATGGTACCGCACCAAGTAGTTGTGGCAGTAATTGCAAAATTGCATTGTCAACGCATTACAGTACTTGTAACAAGAAAAATAATTATGTTCCATGAACCATTTTAAAACATGTTAGTCTCAAAACTGTACATAAGACAACATAAAGACTTCTAAATGGTAATTTCCTCCCACGGTTGCTTTTGGTTGGTTTGGAATGCCAAGGGGAGAAGTTTGGGCGAACCTGATCTAACATGATGAGAAGGGCCTCGTATTCCTCACACCTTCGCTCTACACTTTGTAAAGGATTCTGACTTTCTTACTCTCATTGTGAATGCGCTTTACTAGATTAAGGGGTAAAATTGAGCGGAAGATAGGGTTATAGAATTGACACATCATTTTATTATTATGATTATTTTTTAATTACAAAGTAGCAAATTTGATATCAAAGCAACAAAAAGCTTTTTTGGGAATACTTGTAGCATTTAGCGATGAGAAGACAGACTTATAAAAAAGCCTCAGGAAAAATGCACTCACTCGATGGCTTTCCCGGACACTTAGCATCGTTAGAGTGTCAGTATCGTCCTAAAAACCTGCTCATGTACCCGTTTCAAGAGCCGGCAAGCGCATAACTCATTCCCCAGCGGCCAAATCACACATTTGGCTTCATTACCGAGGAGGTGCACACGTTCATGAAGTCACGCCCGCGTGCACAAAATGTACCCGCGTCAGCATTTTCATCCAGAGCGGGCCCTTTTTAATGAAGGGCGCTGCATTATTCAATTAGACGGCGGAGAAAAAGTCTGCCGCAAAAAAATAAGGCGGAACTGGAAAGTCATCCAAGACGAGCTGGATCGACACGTGCTGTGAGGACGGGAAGAAAGGGACTCTTATCGAAAAGGGACAATGCGAAGGGACGGCGCGTACGCTTGCCAGCCGGGGGCCGCCTACGCACGCTGCCATCAACCTGCATATGAAAGCAGAATGATAATATTGCGGCGTTTCTGCTAGAGCGGGAGCGCTCACATTAGCGCTGATGACAGTTGTTGAATTGTAAATGTCCTCCGCGGCGTGTTCACGCTCGGCTGCGTTATTAGAGCGGCTATTTAGCTTTTGCTTCATTTCCCCGAGTCAAAAAGGCCGACGTGCGCTCAGAGGGCAAAGGCCGCTACTTATTTTAGTGTGTTCCACCACGCCAAGGTCGCCATGTGCCTTAATTGCATTCCAAATTTGATAATAGAAATCAGTGTCGGGGAAAAAATGCAACAAAAGAGGAAGTTGAAAATGCATCCTGCAGGGTTTGTACGGGTGCTTGCAGTCCTTTAAAATGCTTGAACTATAATATTGTGTTTTAAGGATTGAAGCATTCTTACATTTTGGCTGAGTTGCTTGTAAATGCTTAAAATGGTTGCCATATTGATCAAAAAGTTTTCTTAAAAATGACGCCAACACTGCTCTATGGTGGCTTCACTTTGACATTGCACAAAATGTTTCCTTTTGATTACCAGCAGCTGGCATTAGGTTTGTATGACGTTGTTCTATGAAGCGTCCAAGATGACAGTTGTATGCTACAGCTTAACAGGGGACTATGTCATGTCTATTAGTGCAACAATTACATATCAATTACAGATATTTGTTGAGATGAGCCAAGCAATAAATTATAGTAGTTATTTATTGTTGTGTTAATTATTGTAAAGGGACAGACAACTCACTCGCTCATTCACACTGCGGGAAAATTTGAATCGCCCCATTAACCTGACATGCATGTTTTTGGAATGTGGGAGAAAACTGGAGTGCCCAGAGGAAACACACGCAGGCAGGAAGAGAACATGCAAACTCGCAAACATGCCATGGCTGCACTAACCACTCATTCCCTGTGCCGCCTTTTGTTTTTCAGTAGTATACTTTATTATTCACCCTTTATTAGTAGCCTACCCTACATATTATAATCACGGATGACAACGTATGTTTTCCAAGCATCACACATTGATTCACAAACAATGGGAAAACAATGATTTTCAAGTTTCGTGGACAGTGTTAACTGGTTCATTTTGATTGTTGAGTCAATCCCTGAACCAACTCACTACGTTATACAAATTCAAGTCGGAACGATAAAGAAATTATGTTTCCCTCAATTGTCGTACTGGTTTAAAATAAATACAAATGCAATACAAAATAAAAGAGCTGGGGTTAACTTGCTCAGTCCACATGCCTGATGTCAGCACTTTTACATATTTTTGCCCCCTAGTGGCCACAGGGAGCAGTTGGTTTCCTTTGATTTAAAAAGGTCATAACATTTTATAAAAATGACCTAAAGACTCCGAAATTTATAGTGGGCTGGATTAAATCATTTAATGTTGATATGCCTGCCATGAATCATTATGCAAATTGTGCAAAAGCCTTTAATAATTAACAGCAGATTCAGGCAATTCAAATTCAACGCCTTAACTACTAAGATGGCTCTGCTCAATTTCTCAACTTAGCTATTTTTTTCTTTTTTTGTTTTTGTTTTATTGTGAAGTAATCTAGGTGAATAGATTATTGAGCTGCACTGTAAAACCAACCTTATACATAAATTATATGAAATCAAATAAGATAACACATAATTTGAGCTCGCACAATTGCCCTAAAGATCAGTCGCCAGTTGCCGTTCATTCATCGAGCTTCCGAGCGATACCAAAGACAAACAATAACCTGCATATCCAAAAGGCAAAACCATGGCTGACATTGCAAGGATGCCAGGGCGGGTTGAGAATACAAATTCTCCTTTTTGACGTGAGAGCGAGAGCAAGCGAAGCTGGGATGGCGCTCAAAGTCTTTCAAATCCTCGGAGGCCTTCATGTGCCAAGCGGCAAATTGATCACGACATGGCGGCTTGGAGAAAGAAGAAGTCCAGTATGTCGATGCCACAACAGAAGCAAGACAAACCGATGCACTGTCCAGGGAAAATGGCTTGCACAAATGTACAGCTGGCTTTTCTGATCTAAAACCTTCATGAGGGCAAATAATACACAGATATTGTCAACACAAAATATTCATATGCTGTAAAATAGAAGTGTGTTTTAAGCTTAGATTTAAACATTTCCACTGAGGTTGCATAAAATATAAAGAACAATCAAGTCAGCTCCCTCTAGGTGAGCCTCATGTTATTTACAATAAAATGTTTCTTGATTTACAATTATTAAAAAAAAAAGGCTCTTTTTAGATCGGAATTAGATTAAATGCATTGGTCCCCTTAGGAAACATAATTTCCAACGACTGTACCTGGGGAAAGTAACTTTACATTACATTAAAAAAAAAAAAAAACAGCAACGGTTGGTCAATGAGGACAGACTGATTGAATGGGTCATTTGGGCAAATTGTTTAGAAGGGTAATGGCAGAGGGGACCACTGATGTAAATTGTGAAAGTAAATGGAGGACTGTTTCAAGTAGAGTCCAAAACGCTAACCCAAACCCTCAAAAAAATGGAAACAGATGAGTTAATTCCAGTTAAGTTCATAATGTCTCTCGGTGTGAATGAGCGAGTGAATTAAATGTGACTGGCTGGCAACCAATTCATATCAGGGAACACACATATCTTGATCCTTTATAAACAAAGTAGAAACTATTGTTCTTTTTATCCAATATTTGACAGAAATATTGTCCACTTGACCTATTTTTCTCTCTTAAATATTTGTGACCTATCAAAGTGGTCGAGCATCCTGTGACTCCCAAATAAATGTTGGATAAACATCAACTTCGCTAATTCTATTGACATCATTGGCTATTCTTGTATTCATGTTAGGTCCCTTCTGAAGTTGCTAATTAATGTGCTTTTGTGTATATCATATAACTACATGAGAAATGAGAAAGATGATTTTCAAAGCTTAAAAAATCGTCCAAACAATTTCAAGAAATGTTGTGTTTTGTCAGTCCGAGTAAGTTGATGCAAAGGGATCTCTTAATCACACTTCAAAGGAATCCAAATGGCCCAGTTGCAATTTACCAGCTCTTCTTTAGAAGTGTGTTTCTGGACCAAAGTATTACGTTTGGAATATTACTGGCCACATAGATATCTGGGTGAATCCTCGCTTTGCCTTTTATTGCATTTTTTTTTTACAATTGGAGAGTGACCATCTGGATAAAGCCTGCAGGATTTAGTCATATATCCAAAATGGCAAAAAGAAAGTAAATCTGCCACTGAAGTATTAGGTGGGAGGTCAGACAAGTAGAGGGCTTAAACCAAACAATCTGCCGCTCCCAAGACAAGCGGCGGGCGGCAAAACGCAGCTTTCAACCTGCTGCTGGAGAAGCCCGCTAAAATATTCATCATCAAATGTTTTATATGACAGCCTGTTTTGTTTTGCTTGAGTGAGAGCGAAAGCTTCGGCCAGATGACAACGTGTTTCATGTCAACGCTTTGAATAGTTCATTGGGGGGGTGCTGTTGCGGAGAAAGGCTTTGGGTTTATTGTTCCCAGGTGGCTGATGTGTACAACCAACATTTTGGTGACCTTCCCTGGTCATCGGACTTGCCAAATCTCATCTCATCTCATTAGCTGCACCGCTTATCCTCAGTAGGGTCGCGGGGGTGCTGAAGCCCATCCTAGCAATCATCGGGCAGTGGGCAGGGGACACCCTGAACTGGTTGCCAGCCAATCGCAGGGCACACAGGGACAGACAACTCGCTAGCTCATTCACACCTAGGGACAATTTGGACCGGCCAATCCACCTGCAATGCATGTCTTTGGAATGTGGCAGGAAACCGGAGTGCCCGGAGGAAACCCACGAGAGCACGGGGAGAACATACAAACTCCGCACAGGAAGTCCGGTAGCTGGATTTGAACCCACACAGGAGGTTACCGATATCTTAGAACTGCGCCGCACACGCGCTAACCACTGCGCCGCCGTGCTGCGCCATTGCCAAATCTTTGCCAAAAAAACTCACAAAAATGGTCTTTCTTTCCTCCCCAAGGCTCTCAGCGACTCTGCGAACACTAAAATTCATTCTAAGAAATAAATCACAAATGATTGTTGAGTTTTACCTAGTTTGAACTAGTCATGAAAAATCTGGAGCTGCCCGTGTCAGAAAAACTTGCCTAGCCAAAATTTGGAATATGCAGGCTGCCGAGCTAGCCAAGAAGTTTAGAAAGAGTTTACCTTATTCTTTTAAAAGTCCTAGCCTCTTTCCCAGAAACTCAATGGAAAAATGAGGGGTTCGATAGCTTAGGAACAAATTTTGGAGGTTGCTTCTACCTCAATACAATTTCAACTCATTTCAGATTCAATCTAATACAAATCTATTGTATGTATTGTGTATTTTATACATTACTATCTACACATTTTTCTGTAGTTTGTGTTGTTGAGTCCAGATAGAAGCACCTGCAATTTGTTTCCTCTGTAGAGATAGGGCTAGAAGCTCTGTTATCCAGAGAAATACTTACATTATACCCGTTGAGGGGAGCCAGTTTAGGTGTCCCGAGCATCTTTTAAGGATGCCTACTGGACCCTTACCTCAGGACTGCAACATATGACACGCTAGCAAGATTATGGCTGGACGAAGTTGCTGGGGTTGCTGTCACTGCAACCTGACCCTGGATTCACAGAATCAAATGGATGGGAATATTGATGGATTTTTCAATGCAAACAATGAAGATCAGTACTTCAGTAGTAATTAGATTGGACATATTGAATATTCATCCATCTGTCCATCCATCCATGCATCCATCCATCCATCCATTTTTGCATTGCTTACCCTCACTAGGATAGCAGTTGTGCTGGAGCCCATCCCAGCTGTTTTAGGGCAGTGGGCACGGGTCACCCGCAACTGGTTGCCGGACGGCCACAGGGCACACAGAGACCGACAGCCATACACACCCTCATACATACCTAGCGACAATTTGGACCCGCCAGTTAACCTGCCATGCATGTTCTTGGAATTCCGTAGGAAATCAGAGAGCCCTGAGGAAACCCACACAGACCTGACGTACTAACCATTTAGCCGCCATGGCGCCCATATTGAAGGAAGTGAAAGTATTTTTACATCATTGGTGTTCGGCAAAATGTGCATTTGTTTGCTCCCATGTTCAAGCATCAAATGTCTTAAATAATGGTGGATATAATAAATAGCATCCACATGCACTCATGCTACCTTTACACTGTGCAGATGCTCTGTATGATACGATTAAGAGAAATGAGATGAGCTCTTCGACTTTAAGGGGCAGAGGCCAGATTGCAAGCTATTAATCAGGTAAACCTTTCGTTCACATTTAACTCGATAGGTCCTTTTTATTTTCATCTAATATCAGGATGATATAAGAGAAAATTAAGCTTAAATATCTAAAGTATGTGAAAAGTAAGCATCAGAAAAACTACAGATTATGTTTTTTACCACTTGATCAAACTGCATAGTGCTCCATAAGCTATTTCAAAACTCAATTTGCGCCTTCCAATTGGTTGACTACCAAAAACTTGCCTCTCAGTCAACTAGTTAATAATAGTAAAATGAAACAAAAATTTATCACGGGGGTCTTCGGCTTCCTAGGTTAATCCCATGTTGGGGGTTTGGGGGGGGTGGCGGGGTTTGTTTTGAATCCCTCCAAATTGCTGAGCTGAACACCACAGCTGGCTTTCGGACCCTGTCCCTGCTCGCTCTGGAATCATGCTGGAATTAATCCCCGGCCGTGTGCAGATGGTGAATGGGGGACGGGGGGTGTATTGTTTGTAAACTGTAGTTTGAACTTTAACGGAAAATGAAAATAAGAAAAGAGAAAGTTTTCCTACCTCCACCAGCAATTAGCGATTCTCTTTTGAGTCACGGCGACATCATGCCTTGACAGCTACTTTTTTTTTTTTTTTTTTGACATTGAACCCTTCTCTGTCTTGTGATGGCCTTTTATCTCACTCCTCAAACAGAGGTTGGAGCAGCGCTGGAGATAAAAGGCCTTGGTGGAATTGTTGCTGTCTCTTTGACCTTGGCTTCTCCTTCCAAGTGAACGGGTCCTCGTTACCAGCGGAGGGATGTCACCCGTCGGATCAAACTGTAGATGCAGAGAGCCAGCAAATCCCTTTGCCAGAATGTCAAAGAGGGGATGGAGATAAAAGCAATAACAATTCAGATATGGCTCACTTTTACACAACCAAAATTGCTTTGCCAAACTTGTGAAGTGAAAACCAATTCTCACTCTCAGTATTGATCCATTCGCAACGGTTTGAAGGTCAAATGTCTCCAGATGTTTTTTTATGTATAGCTCTATGAACATTTATTTTACAATAGATCATATGTTGAAGAGATTATGTATTCATCTGGTGAAAACATGGCAAAACATGACATGACAGAACACATATCAGAACAAATGTACAAGAGACAGAACCTAACAAGAACATGAACTGAAAAAAAGCCCGTAACTAAATGTACATTGAGACAAACTAACATTTATTGCAGCCTAGTCATCCTGGAAGGAATCACCTTTTGTGTGGCCCCCGTATCAAGGTGCCTTATTTTCCTCATGCTGAGGTGTTTGGGTTTTTCCATGCCCACATGGTGGTTTCAGATCAGTGGATGAAGTAGTTGTGGCTTGTGTGGTCTTTTCAAATATTTTGAGATCAAGGTCTATCTATCCATCCATCCATTATCTGCACCGCTTATCCTCAGTAGGGTCGTGGGGGTGCTGGTGCCCATCCCAGCTATCCTCGGGCAGTGGGCAAGGGACACCCTGGACTGGTTGCCAGCCAATCGCAGGGCGCACAGGGACAGACAATTCACTCGCTCATTCACACCTAGGGACAATTTGGACCAGTCAATTAACCTAACATGCTTGTTTTAGGAATGTGGAAGAAAACCGAAGTGCCTGGAGGAAACCCACGCAAGCACGGGGAGAAGATGCAAACTCCACACAGGTGGTTTGATCTCATGACCTCAGAACTGTGCTGCACACGCGCAAACCACTGCCCCGCCGTTTTGAGATCAAGGTCCATACAAATAAATGTGACTTGACTTGACAAGAAGAAAGCACAGATACACTTTAGTGAGATGGATATTCCAATACATAAATACAAAGCCTCACCAAACCTAGAACATAAAATCAAAGAAATACAGAATGAAACTGCATGGATACCACCTCTGGCAGTTGACTCTCAAAACAGAAAAAGAAAATAAATGACTCCGCCGTTCCAATGTCAACAAGACAGCGTGTGCTCTTTGACATGCCGCCTGCAGACAATCACGGGAGGTAGACGCTAAGTTCAAGGCGATGCCGAGCACCTGCTATTATAGTCGCGTTTACACATGCTGGCATTTTCTGTTTGATGGATGCTCCTTTATCAGGATTCCTACGGGTGCCTGAAATCCTTGTAAATGCTTGAATTTTAGTGTTGCATGTTCTTGAATTTTGGGTGAATTTCTTGTAAATGTTAGAAATTGTCGCGATGTTTCTTGGCAGTCTTTGCATATAAATAAATAAATAAAATATCACGCCTGCTCTGGTGGCCGCACTTTGCCATTTAATTTATCTTCCATCGTGATTAACGGCAGCTGGCATTAGTTTGTAATTAGCGCTGTAATGGCAAGCATCATTGCCCCAACCCAAGAGGTGCAAGACGTCGGAATGCAGCCATTTTAAAGAACAATAGCTAGAAAATACCAACAGAGGCCTTAACATGGAACAAATCCACACACAGCATGCTGTAAAGTATGCAAAAACAGAGATCTGACTCTTCATAATGGGAGAGTCAGCTCTCTCCAATCACATGAAAGTTAATTCAGCACGGAGATAACTATTTGCCTCATGCTACAACTAAAAAGGGAACTATAAAATAATTAAATGTGTATTAGTGCAAGGATTACATATCAGACATGTATCATAGGCCATGTAAAAACTAAGGGTTTTCCCAGTGGTAAATTAAAACATGAAGAACTTCCTCCACCTGAAAATGTAGGTTACATATTACTGTTATTTTAAACCGACATCTATATGGGGAGGGATTTGTCCCAAAAAACAAATATATTGGTGATTTACTCAAGATCTTAAAATAATGTGTCTTGATCAATGTGCACGCAATACATATGCTCCCCTACTTAGACCATTAGACTTACGAAAAACGGTAGATACGATCATTTTGTTTGGGGGATGTCGAAAAAATATCCGGACATTGCTTTAAGTTAGATTTTGGATTATTTTCCGCTGCTACTGGCGCGTGGTGCTGTGAGAGGTCACCCAGCATCCACCCGGAAGAAAGAAATCCGCTTCCTCTTCCTAATTTGTGTGTAAACATTTTACACTGTATCTCTAGCGTGCTAAGAACTTTTACATTTTTATTGTTTAATATCTTGTGCATCCATTCAATATGGTTGGTGTAAAGTGGAAAGAAGAGTTAAGCTGTTTCTTTGAAATGAGAGTGGAATAAGAAAGCTTGATGCAGTTGAGAAAATGGTCGGAACGCTTTTTTTCGGCCACTTTTTACCACGGAGGAGGACCTCTTGAAACCCATCTTCCAAAAGTAAGTTAAACTCAACCTTATTTATCTTTATGGAGCATATTGTTTCATAAAATGTTTATTTTTTAGTACAAAACAATACAGGTTACTTATACAAGCCTTAAACATACCTAATATAAACCTTAAACATAGACATATAACACTGAAGCAAGTTACGAACAAATTCAACTCACGATCGTCTGGAACCCAAGTTGTTCGTATGTATGGCATCGTTTTTATTAAAACACGCATATGTACATTTCGGTTGTATTTGTGGCTTTGCAAAATACAGTGGAACCTCGGTTCTCGACCATAATCCGTTCCAGAACCATGTTCGAAAACCGTTTTGTTCAATCACCGAAATCGTTTTTCCCATTAAAAGTAATGTAAAATTGTTTTAATCCGTTCCAACACCCTGAATGTTTACCATGAACGTAAACATGAAGCTAACCCAGGCTAATCGTACGTTCGAGTTAGAGTAATCTTCCGTACGGACGATTACGCTAACATGAACGTGTAAAAATAAAAAAAGGATTATGAATAGGATTTCTTACCCTTGTGGTTCACGGTGGGGAGAGAAAAATCATCAAAAGTTTTTCAACCTCTTCCAAAACCTGTGGTAGTTGCATGCTTATAGCGCTAACTTCCTTAGCCGCATCACTCGATTTCACAGCCTCCTTATTATTTACTATCGTACCGATAGTAGATTTAGCCATGCTGTATTCACTAGCAAGATCGGAAATTCATACACCTCTTTCATATTTAGCTATTATGTCTTTCTTAAAGCCAATAGTTGTACGAACAACTTGTCTTTTTTCACCAGTCCTGTTTGCACCGACCTTCTTCGGAGGCGTAATTAGGGGCTAAAACATCCGTACTCCGCTCAGCATCGCACCCTAGCGTACCGGCGTTCGAACTCCGATTTTTTTGACCGAACAGCGAAGCAAGAATTTCTCGAAATTTTTAGTCGAACACCGATTTGTCCGAACTGAGAGGCGTTCGAAAACAGAGGTTCCACTGTACTTAAATCACACCGGATTTGTTCTTTAAATGGTACTAGTTAAATTGTAAAGTACGTTTTGAAAGTCCTGAAATGGTGCTCTAATTTGGCCATGAAATAGATGTACAATCCCCGTTGTCCTATCTCAGCGGCATGCGTGCATTGATACACCTTTTATTTTTACACATGCAATCAAACCATCACCTTAGCGTGTTTCATGATCAAGACAATAATTTGCAAGGAATCACAGTCATGATTTCCACACGGCCCATTTGGATCTACTCAAGCTCTCATCTTATTAGAGATTAATTAAAAGATCAAGATCAAGAAGGAAATGAAATCTCCGGCCGTTTAGACAGCGGATCAAAGTGGTCTGAAAGACCCAGCAGCCTGCTCGGCTAAATTTTGGAAAGGAGGATCGCTCACACTGGACACACACAGTCAGTAGCTCACACGCTAGCGCCGTAAGCTTCTTTGTGATCCTCTTCTTTGCCTTTTTCTTCATCTTCCCCCTCATCTTTTTTCATCTCATTCTTTTCATCGACTTTCATCTACTTTGGTGTCGCATTTTTAAGCCCCCTTCCTCCCCGCCACTCCGCCGCAGCGTTGTCTTGGTCCGCGGACGGATTTTTATTGGCAGTAAAAACGAAAAAAACCTGCTTTGTCCCTGTGCCGGATGCTCCAATGTGACCTATTTTGGCTCAGAGACTGCGAAGCATCTTTTCTTCCACTCCTCCGGCTTCGATTTTTCCAAGCCAGTCAAGCAAAACAAATCAGGATAAAAATCCTCACTCCTCATTTGAAAATAGGTTTTGGGGAGTTAAACAGAAAATTGAATTGGGTTTGATTAATAACCATTGGTGTCAAACTTCTTGAACTTTGAGATTTTGCCACATACATGCTTTACTGTTGGCATCATGTTTGTTTCGTCAAACGCTGTGCCATTTTTACACCAGCTATAAACATTTTAAAAACTGAATGTGTGTATAGCGGGCAGCACGACGAATGGGTGTTTAGCGCGCAGCCCCAGGGTGCGGAGGTTCAGGATTCAAGTACAGCTACCGCAGCCTCCCCATGTGGAGTTTGCCTGTTCTTCCTGTGCCTGTGTGGGTGTCCTCTGGGCATGCCAGTTCGCTCCCACATTGCAGAAACATGCATGTCAGGTTAACTGGCCGGTCCAAAATGTTCCTAGGTGTAAATGAGTGAGTGAAATCTGTGTGCCCTTCAGCTGGCCAGCAACCAGTTCAGGGTGTCCCCTGCCCACTGCCAGAAGACGGCTGGGATGGGCCCCAGCACCCCCTGTGACCCTACTGAAGAGAAGCGGTGTAGATAATGGATGGATGGATAGATGTATGGATTTGTTGAATGTCAATGTCTCTCTCTTGGTGTTCAAGGTGAGGTTGATTGGTATTATTTTTGCTCTCACCTCTGCTTTTATTTATTTAAATTACTTCTTGGTACTTTTGGTACTCGATTAAAACACAATATCCATTGGGCTGACTCCCTCATGACAGCCTGAAGGAACGTTTGAGACCTCTCTCTGGTTAGGTTTGGAACAATTAGGTTGTTCACTTCGATTGCAGCCGTTGGCACTGAAGTGAAGTGAAAAAAAAAGGAAAGTATATCTTCCAATGTGATTCACAAAGAGTCTGGCGAGCCACGGGTGACCCCAAGCCCCCACTATCTCCACTCATTTCTCATTTAGCCTCTTGAACAATGAGCAGCGGAATTAAAGAAATGACTGATTTGTAAGGATATCAGCAGTATGTCCACTCTGGAGCGACACGCAAACTATGTATGACATATTGGCAACGGAATCTCATTCATTTCACGCTTTTTTTATTTCTCGTTCGGAATGCTTCTTGTGAAATGAAAAATCACACAATTATGCTAGATTGATCATCTAAGTCTCGAAATGGACTTCTTCTTATTGGCTGTGCGTGTCTGTGACCCCTGTAGTAATGGCTCTACTTAATCCTTCACATAAGATAGCGAGACAATGCTGAGAAACACAAGAGAAGATATAACTTAAATATGCCCACTTAATGTCCTAAAAAATCCAGGCCAGCTATATTTTTGTATCTGTCTGTGTAACTTTCTCTCTCTCCCTCTCTTCAACTCTCTCGTTTTCCCTGACTTTTTCTCTTTCCATCTCTCTCTCTCTTATCTCCTTCTGTTTCTCTTTTTTTTCTCTTTGTGAAAGTTTCTTTTTCTCATTTCCTTCAATTCCTTTATGTCACTCTATATTTTTCTTTCTCTTTCTCTTTCTCATTATTTATCTTCCTCTCTTACTCATTCTATTTATCTCTCTCTCTTTATATCTATGTAAATTCCTCATTATTTCTCTGTCTGTGTCTATCTTTATTTCTAAATGTCTCTTTCTCATTCTCTCATTTTCCTCCTTCTCTTTCTTTCATTTTGTCTTTCTCTTTTTCTTTAACTTTGTTTTTATCTCTTTCTGTCTTTAATTCTCTCCCCCCTCTCTATTTACCTTTATCTCTCTTCCTCCTTTCTCTTTACCTTTCTTTCTCTATCTCTTACTCTGTCTCTCTCTATTTTTTCTTTCTTTGTCTCTCTCTGTCCCTCTCTCTTTATCTCTCTTTCTCTCTCTCTATCACTCTCACTATCTCTCTCTCTCCCTCTCTCTGACCTCTGTGAGACCATATGGCCTCTGAGCGCAATTGACTTTGACTACCCAGACTTAAAATGGCAGACCCCCGCACACTTCCCCCTGGCAGCACATTCAATGTCTTCCATTTAACTGGAAATGCCTCCATCCCCTCACATGACAAAACTCTCACTTCTTTCCCATACTGCATTATTAGCGCGCATTGCGCTCTCCTGCCTCTGCAGAAGCCATTAGCCAAGATTAGCACAGGAAGAGCCTCAGCTTCCCTCTCTCTCCTGTTCACTTTATTTCTTCTTTCTCTGAGCTTGCTGTAGCTGCCTTGCGCGCTGAATGATTACCATCCATTAAAAGGGCCTTATTGTGCTGACAGAGGCAGCTTCAGATCCTGGTCTTGGCCATTAAGAGAGAGGGAAAAAAAGAAGAAGCCCACTCTCTGTAAGAGCTGTGGGTGTCAAGGGAGATGACAAGAAAAGACGAGTATCCGAGAAGACCGCCGAGCTTTGACTGGTTAGCGAGTGGGCAAAGATCCGCCGGCTTGTTACAGAAAGAACACAAAAAAGTGAGTTAAGTGTTATTAACTTAATTTTATTTCAGGATGTAAATTAATACCGATCGAAATTCAGAGCAGTAATCAATGCACCGACTGTTTCTAAGCCCCTCCCAACTGCTCCGGGCGTAAAAGAGGAACTGACTTGCCAAAATGAGTGCAAGGGTTAAAAGAAGTCACCAGGAGGTCAAACTGCACAAATCGTTTTAGTTTCCTTGTAAATGGGTGGGGGGGATTTTCTTAGGAGCATTAGCAAGTTTGGCCGGCTCAAAGCCATTCCCGCTCTCTATTTATCTGTCTGCGCCTCACTTGGCTTCTTCCTCACCACTTTGCTGAGCTGCATTTCAATGCGCTTGTCCCAAAATGCACCGTGGATATCACTGATGAATTTGAGTTTGAGATCCAGGAAGGCAAAAAGCTGTTACTTTTATTTATTTATTTATTCCTTTTTCTTTGTTTGTTACCCATCAAGTCTTTCGTACAAGCGTTTGAAAAATGGCCACGTTCCAGGCAGGGGTCCTGAAAGGAAGCATTGCCAGCTGAATCCATTTTTTGAGCTTTTTGCCATTTTAAAAATGCCAGTGCCTCGCTAAACAAAAAACAATGAAGCGTTTCCCTCAAATCTCTCGTCTGTTAGACATTCATTGTCCTGCACCGTTAGCAACAAATTGTTGCCTCAAGCAAAAAAATAAAAAAAAACATTTCTCATTTTCTAACACCAAATGTGGTGTCGAGACAGGCTTGTCATAAAAATTGAGAATTGGGTTAACATTTTTGGCCAGCTAAACTAATAATCAAATGGCATTTTGTATTTGTTTTCCAACTGTGTGCCAAATGACAGAAATACAATTCAAACGGCTTCGGTCTATGGAATTTTTTTCTCGACAATAAAAAAATTTCACTTTGTTCAGGGACTGATTGTCAAGAACGCACTGGTAGCTGTAGAGAAGAAAGGTGGAAAGATTCAGATTAGTACCATAATGGTGGTCTCTTATTGAGGCTGAGTTTGTTACATGCGAAATAGGCTAGTGGAGCAACAAACGTGCTCCAGAGGGCAGGCGAGGGGTCTGTGTACTAGTCAGGCAGTACTCATATTTTGAAAGGGCAGGCAAGGGTTCTTCTGTATACTTGAATAACAAAAGAAGACAAGCAAGCTAGAGGGCGCTACAAGGAAGACAATTGACTGGCACATAGCCACGGAGACAGTGTTGGAATAGCAATGAGGGAGAGTTGTGATAGGAGGGAAATCAAGACTGCGGCTGTGAGGAGGTAAAATGAACCCTGAATGTGAGCGGGCAGATAAGACAAGGTCTAGAGAGAAACAGGAACCTGGGTGGAAGATTGTGTAAAGGGGTTGTTTTCTTCAGAATGCACCCAGGTACAAGTTACTTTTAGTCAACATGTCCAACTTCCTCTTGACTTCCCTATGCAAATTGCTAAAAAAAATGTTTTACCTTCATCATTAAAAAAGGGATAACCGTCAATATCTGAGACGAATGAACAGTGTGATCTTTTTTTTCCATCACCCAAAGGATTTCTTTTTTATGGACCCAAAATATAGTGTGCAGCTGTCCACAGGAACCAGAATTGGATGTCTAAGCCCTCTTCTGCCCTCTCCACTCGTATCCATCAGCTTCGGTGTCGCACCAGCCTGCCCTTCTTATTTGCGATCCATTTTCTCTCGTCTCCCCAACCTCCTTCCTTGCCAAAAGCCGCCGTCACTCTCTCCCCCTCTTTTCCCCGGCCGGTATTTTCAATCTCTCTCCAGTCGGCCGTGCTTCTGGCTTTTGTTTTCCCATCCCACGAAACACACGCCCCCCCACCCGCTCCCCCTTTCTGCTTGTGTTTCTCACCAGTCAATAATGAAAATTGCTCGCTACCTTGAATGGATTATAGGGGCCCAGGGTAGTTTGTTTGAAGGCGCAGCGGTGTCAAATGAAAAGGCCCGGGCCATTTTCTACCTGCCACGGGCTCTCCTCCTTCCATCGCACACGAACATGCACTCACACTTGGACATCACAATAGACCACGTGATTTAAACACGCTCCCTGGCGACCGTGATGGATGACGGCGCATCACGCTTTTACCACCCAAGCGCCCTTTGCTTGCTTCACCCTCTCCCCTCCGGTCATGTATTATGAATGTTGCCTAATTACCCAACCCGGAACGCTCCGCACGGGTTGGCACGCGCATTTGTTTGCTTTGTATCTCTTTGCCGTGGCGCTTGTATGCAAAATCCTAGCGCAATTTTGTTGTTTGTTCTTTTGGCGCCGGCGTGCTGAGATCAAACAGCGAGCAGATTGAGGCGCCATCCGCGGTCAAACCTCCAGTTGATACGCACCGGCGAGAGGGAGGAGAAACCGGGTAGCGCTTTGTGCGGGGTTACGTGGGGAATAGAATACGAACACAACCGGCGAACTACAGGGTTACCTCAATCCAACTTTGTTGAGGGTTTCCATTAGGAGCGGGTGATACTCGGAAATTTGGTATTGATCTTATTCAGGTAAATACAAGGTAGTATCGGTCAATACTAATCGGATATCAATATTTTTTTGCCTGGAAATATCAGAATCATTAAATTATTGAAGCCCTTTCCGCTTATGTTAGTTTCTATTTACGCCAAACACAGAACACCAATTTTGAGCACTAGAAAATGTTCACTTTTTAAAATTACTACATTGCAAATATGAACAGTATAAAAATAACTAAATATTTCTATTAAAACAGTTTCAGAACAAAAGCTCAAGAGTGTCAAACCAAAATAATGCAGAACTTCTAACAAAAATACAAATTTAACAAAGTCAACAAGACAACTAAGGACTTCCCATTTAAAACAATTTTGAAAATGAAGTCAAAGTGCAAATTGTGTTAAAATTACTCTACAGAAACTTTTAATAGAAAATAAATGCAATAGTTTTACTACAACTGTTCCAGAACAAAAGTTAAGAAAGACAAATTAAACTTGACTAGCAGTCACTTAAGAAAAATTGAAATACTGTATTACAATGTTAATAAGATTTATTAGAATACCTTCCATGTCACAATATATTGAAACTAACGTCGGTAGTGCATCAAAAGTGTAAAACACAATTGGATCAAACTTCAAAGGTATAATGTATGCATCACCTCACGACCTACTATCAACCTTTTCATAGTGATAGCTGTAATGGGAACACAGTATTGATCCCAAGACAATAGTATCGATCCCATCCTATACTACTTCAGTAGTGATAATATCGATATTTTGAGCAATTTACCAACCATTAGCTTTCACCCCGGCAGCACGGCGGCGCAGTGGTTAGCGCGTGTGCGGCACAGTTCTGAGGTCGTGGGAACCTCCTGCGTTGGTTCAAATCCAGCTCCCGACCTTACTGTGCAGAGTTTGTATGTTCTCCCCGTGCTTGCGTGGGTTTCCTCCGGGCACTCTGGTTTCCTCCCACATTCCAAAGACATGCATTTCAGGTGAATTGGCCGGTCCAGATTGTCCCCAGGTGTGACTGAGCGATTGAGTTGTCTGTCCCTGTGATTGGCTGGCAACCAGTTCAGGGTGTCCCCTGCCCACTGCCCGATGATTGCTGGGATGGGCTCCAGCACCCCCGCGACCCTACTGAGGATAAGCGGTGCAGCTGATGAGATGAGATGAGCTTTCACCCCACCGATCACAAGTCTTAAAAAAGACGATAACAAGAAGATCATATTTTTGGCCTGAATACATATCACATTTGAAGCTAATTAGGGATGCACCAGCAAGCTATTCAACTCCAGGGACAAGCGGACTGAATGTCACGCACGTTTTTACGAACTGAAACTGCTCGGCAATATTATACTAGGTCTTTAATGTAAGCAATTAAACATTGGACATAGTCTGGCTAGTGACTACAAAAAAACAATAGTCAGTGTTTCCACCACTCCCTAGATTATTCTTTGCCGTGCGCAAAACGGAAAATAAGGAGTTTTTTTTTTTTTTTTAAGCACACATTCTCCACGGGCAAAAGCGAGCCTGGGGAGGCTCGCCTAATGTTCGATGTGACATCAGCACAAGATACTTTATTTTGGTGAATTTTTTTTTAATATTTTCAGCATCAGATAATATTGAGTATTCACTGAAATGAGATGTACGGATTTTGGAACTTTGTTACTCTCTGCTGCCATCTATTGGTTCAGAGTCATGATTGCAGCCTTAGTCAGCTTCATTGTGTGTGTGCAAGTACTTGCAATTAGTAGACACACTGGAATAAACTCCTATTTCGTTATCTTTTTTGGTTTTGGGTTGGCCTTTGAACCCTACTAGATGCAGTCTGTTTCTTACTTTCACCATTTTCATGCTAAAAGTACATATACAATGTATAAAAATAAAACAGTGTGGTGGAGTACACGTCACTCTCCAGTACTCCCCCTTGCCCGCATTCCTCAGACCTAATTTGTTCTGCCCTAGACACCTCTGATAAAAGCAAGATGGAAGCTTATAAGCACAGTGGAAAATAAAGCATAAAGGGCTCTTTGAACTCAGTTGAGCATTGTTAACACATAATTAATACAGACAATATTTAACTTTCAACTGTCTAAGGACACTTAAGATGACACATCCCACCTTTAAAATAGATATGTTTAAAATGTTAACTCAATAGATTGATTCAGTCAATAATTGTTACTTATTTGGGTTAGGGTTAACCTTAACCCTTACTCCATCTTAGTCCTGAAAATGGAATTATTTTTGTCAAAATATCAGTAATCTACAGTAGGAGCATGGTCCAAAAACAATCCAAGCAAAGACCCAACAAAAGCTACGATTAATCTGAGCTGGCATTCATAGTCCAATTTGTTCCCTTGCATCAATTCAGGAATCGCTCCAAGATTTGCCGGTGAGTCACCGAAGCCATCAAGCCGACTCGCGGGTGGGAGGACGTTTTCAAAGCGCGGTCAAGCTCCAACTGACAGTGCCTAGTTGGAATATGAAGACGGAAGGAAAAGGAACTGTCATGCACAACCGCTGTTTTTTCATGGTGAAAGAATGACAAATGATGTGCTCCATCCATAGTACAGTCACCATTTTTGAAATTCTATTGAATGACTGATGGGCCTGCCCAATTTTTTAGGTTATTTTAAAAATCTGTCTTAGAAGTTCGATATCAGGAGAAACAGGTTCCAGGCTTTTTCAAATACGGTTTAATCTACCAGCTTGATGAAGCTCCTAAAAATGTGATGCCAAAGAGGCTATTGCAATCACGGCTTTCAAAATCTTCCACTTGACAAATGCGTAGCGACGTTCTGGGTTGGACATTGACGAGGACGGATCCGGAAACCAGCTGCAATCCGAAAGCGCGGAAGTCCGCTTTTGCGTGTCAAATCTATTTAGGCGCCGCGTCAGTCGTCCACACAACCCAGCAGAACGAGCTTGCATCATGTTTTTTTTTTTTTTTCAATGCGTGGGCGCCAAAATGAATGTGCAAATGTGTGTGTTTGTAAGATTACCTTTTAAAATGAACAAGGGGACAAGAACAGATGGGCTTTGAGGCATTTGCATATTTTGGAGGGACTTGAACTATTTCATGGCAGTGAATCCTTCTTTGCTAGAGCAAATACTTCTTTTTTGGTGGAAAAACAGAAAGGCTGCAAAATGAAAAGCATCTCTGACTGAAAGCCCGTGAGAGGAGCTTTGGGGGATCAGATTTCACAGCCACTAATGAGCATTCAGCATTGGTCTCCTCCTCCTTCGCCTCGGCGGCTAATGCGTGACTGACAAGCCGCGGCTTCTTTTTTCCGGCTAGGCTGGAGTCAAAGCGCCCCCCCGATGCTAAGATGCTATCATCTTTTGGACACCTGTTAAAAAAGAAATACGAGCGCTCTCTGTTGATCTTCGGGTTTTAATCTCAAGAGATGATTCTGGCCGAGACGCGGTATGGTGGGTGGCAACATTGGAGAACATGGTGTTTTTATTTTATTTTGCCAGATTACTGGGCTGCCCGTGTTGGTTTCCTGCTTAAATTAGCCCAGCAGGGACATGCCTGTGCCAAAGAGAATTGCTTTTCAAAGAAAAAAATTGAACAATCTTCCAAGCTAATCTGTATCTCGGTTGTGTCACAACAAATTGATCAATATATATTGGTTAGAGGTGCAATTGCTGCTCTACTACATTGTCAGCTGTGGGAGGCCAGCATGAATGATTGCCAGACCCAGATCAGCAACTCTGACTTATAGCCATCAACGATCGCGGTCAAAAACATGACTTGGATGGCTGCAGCCAAATTTCCCTTTACGTATTAGTCGGCCTAAGCCGATAAAGGACAGATATCCCATGAAAGTGTTCCAAAACAATCCCAAAGCTGCCATCTGCACATGCGCCGGTGAATCCCAAGGATTCAAAACCTCGGTCGCCCGAAAAAAGGACTGTGTGGTGACCACTTAAACCTAGTGGACCATCTTCGATGACTGACTGGAGGGTAATGGGTCTTTTCGATAGAAATCAGCTCAACTACTTTCAAACAAGAGGCTAGTCAGAGTGACTTTTTTAGTAATCAAAAAAAGCAGACTCCAAAAAATGTATACAGGGTTTGTACGGGTGCTCAAATCCTTAAAATGCTTGAATTTTAATGTTGTGTTATTAAGGTTTGAAAAGTGCTTGAATTTTGGGTGAAGTGCTTGTAAACGCTGTTGGGAATTAATAATTAAAATGTACCGTTTACCGAATTGTTCGAATTAGTTATCTGACTCCATTAACCAAACACAACCTACATTCACCCAACGATTTATGCGTGCCCGTTTCTTGAGGGAAAAATGAACAGGAAAGCTGACATTTTCCCACGGGGTAGAATTAATTAATTAACAAAGGAACTAAGTGAACTCCATTGAAGACGGCCGAAGAAGCGACGTTGGAGTCTCTGGAAAGCTTTTTCCTGAAGTCCTTTAGCTTTCTCCTTTTAGCCATCTTCCTCCCACATAACGGTGTGCCGGCCCCTCCCATGGGCGTGCCAAGGAAGCTTTCTGGGCTTCACCATCTCATAAACGAGCGCCCCGATGTCTGGGGTCCTCAAAACGACACCCAGCATTTCTGCGTCATCAGGGCCTTTCTGGGTGTGCTGATTATCTTATCAGCAGTATGTCCCGTTCCTGCCGTTCCTGTAAACAACATCTTCCACCAGCCTGCCCTGATCTTGTCCTATAGCCCAGTCAGTGAATATCTTTTGCATTAAATGTAATTTGTAGTCAACCGTATAAAATCCTACATAGTCAAATGTATGAAATCCTTTATAGTCAAATGTATAAAATCCTCCAACGCTAAAAAGCATTGCAATGTTTTTAGCAAGCTTACTCATAAATTATGTTGTCACTGCTCTATGGTGGCTAAAGGAGAGATTTGTCAAAACCAAATATATTTACGACTTACTCAAGATCTAAAAATGGTAAATGGTCTGCATTTACATAGCGTTTTTCAAGTCAATGAAGATCTCCCAAAGCGCTTTACAATGTTCTTCACACTTACCCATTCACACACACACACACACACTCACACACCAATAGCGGCCATGAAGCCATGCAAGGCGCCTACCTGCTTATTGGGGGCATTAGGGATTCAGTGTCTTGCCCAAGGACACTTCGACATATAACACGGAGGAGTCAGGAATTGAAGCCGCGAACATCTTGATTCCAAGACGAGCGCTCTACCTCCTGAGCTATGTCTTGATATGTCTTAATAAATGCACCCCCAAGATTGAAAATTGTATATGTAATTCACAAATGTATTTGGGGATCTGCAAGATACATAATTCACAAAATATTTCTTATTTTTGTGGTAGTAGATATATTGAAAAAATGGCTATAAAAGTCTTGAATTTTTCCAGGATTAGGGCGTTATGAACCTTGTATAATGAACCATCTGATGGACGTCTGACACACAAAAAAAAAAAAAAAAAAAAAAAACTACAGGAGGAAGCCTCATAAATTTGACCGTTAACGACTTGTTTTCACTTTGTGGTTAACAGCAAAGCCACTGACCGCTAAGCCACAAGGAACAGGCAGGGTCACTTGCAAAGATCTTGCATTGTTAATCCAGTTCAGATTCCGTATCTAGGGTAAACCCTCAGAATCCGTGCATGGACTTAAGACCCACAAGGGGCACGTGATGAGCCTTGCCCAGATGTCCTTTCTTCCGTTAGCTCAAACCAAAACAAACCTCGAGCAAATTGAGCGGCGTTTATGTACTTTTTTATTCTCTCACTCCACAGCAGTGTCAGTTTCCTAAATGAAAAATTTGTCCAAGACCAAAGAGAACCTCGAGCCGGCATATCTTCATTCTGCAGAGCAATGCGTTCAAACGGAAATCCTATTTTATTCATGTGGATTCCGGCGCTCTCTCTCGCTATCTCCATCGCTCCCCATTCCCACCCTTCCTCTCGGAGCTCCTCCGCCTGCTGCTCTCCGCAGCCAGCTCGCAAATTAATTTTCAACTTGTTAATTCTCTTTGAAAAAAGAAAGAAGGGAGTAAAAAAAAAAAGAAGCGAGCCCAGGTCGCCTGCTTGATTTGCTATTTGCCCGAGTTTGCCAGCGTGTCACCTACGAGATGTGAGAATCCGCCAACCTGATGAAATTTTAACAAGATTGTGACACTCAGGTTGATATTTAATGGAACGGAGCGACGGCTGCAACCCGGCACGCCTCGGGTTCAACGGGTCACGTAAAGGAATGCGGGAATTAAATAGAGCTCGTTAGCGGCGCGAGCCAAGAGCGACGGGGGGCATTTGTTCATTGGTGTGCGCGGTGGATACAAGCTCCTCCAAGGTCTTATGTGGCATAAAAGCGTAATGTGATACGTAGCGCTAACCTTATCGTGTGGATTTACGAGCCAACAAGCGATTCGTCTCTTTGGCTTCCTTGTTAGTATTACGCCTCGGCTCCAAAGTATTGAGATAAGGAGAGCGAGACGGCTAAATTAGGGAGTACGAGTGACTGTGATGGATGGATTTTCGATAGGGTAATAGCCCTGACAGATCAAACACTAGGAGGTGACAAACTAGTTAATGGTCACAAAAGAATCTGAAAGGTTTATGAAGAAGTCACATTCAAGTTGAGCTTCAATAGCATGGGCTAAATCGCTCAGAGAAGCCAGAGAAAAAGTCAGAACTGAGTGTGCATCTTTCCACAGACAATGGTTAAAATGGTGAAACAATTCAAAGATGCTTTGATATGAGAATGGAGCGCTTGGATTCAGTTCGAGGGAGCCAAATGTACACAACAGACACCTTTGGGATTGCATGCCAGTGCGCTGAATCACACATTTTTTTACTTGTAAGCTAAGCTTGACCTTCCTTTGAGAAGAAAAACACCGTGGCATAAGACATGCCAGAAACATGATAGCAGGCGAACGTTAACATTCTGGCACTAAATTATTAATAACGAGGTCAAGGGAGCACAAGTGATTTCCCTCGAAGAAATAAATATCAGGCTGCATCTATTTGGTACTAATCAGCTTTGGGCTCAATGTCCTATTAAGTTCAGCGGGTGCAATCCTCTCAATTTCCATGGAGGAGATCTGAAGAGGAGCACTGCACAGTTCAGTCACGAGAGACGCACGGCGGTAGGTCAGCAACTGCACTGGCTGGATTTGCATGGCTTTTTCATCAATAAAAAAAATGGAATCAAGTGCAGGACGATTAAAATGTCCAAACAGATTATAGATGATATATTCAAAAGAGTAAATTTTGACAAGAACAGGAAGACCAATATAAATATTCCAGGCAAGTTAAGCAGTGGTACAAGAAAAAAACTACTTCTGACTCAATGGATGTCATCCTCTGTGCCTCAGAGCGTCACTTCTTGCAATCCATGCAAGATTGAGAAAGTAACTGTGTAGTCTGATGTCGCTGAAGATTTGAGCGAAGGACACTGGCTAGCAGCAACGCTGACTCCATGGCTTTGTATTGATTTCACATCAAACATAGTCCAGTTCTCAGCTGTTGTCACTATTATGTGTCAGCGTTGTGCCACCTGGAATCAATAAACATCTTGCAGTCACTGGCACCATATTTAAGATCACCGGCAGCATTTCATCGCTAGTGTGCTCGATACCATGGATAGAGAAGGGCAAATTGGCTTTAGGTCACGGGTGCCTTGGGTTGACATTAAGGGGCGGTCACCCGCCTTCTTTTGCAGGGCGCAGCAATGAATCCATTTGTGTAACCTGAGTTATTCCTTGTGCTGGCCCACTCACCTTCACTGATGAATTGAGTATTCCTCAGGTAGTAGCAGCTGCAAAGGTGATGGGCATGCATACACATGAGGAAAAATACTCCCGGATGCGCAGACACAGGTGCATACTCATCAAGAGGGGCAAACTCATCATTACCTCATATTAGGTAATCTACTCTTTTTTTTCAGGCCAGGGATAGGGATGACTGTTTGGATAATGCTCACTAAGACCCTTGATACAAGTTTTTTATTAATTGCTTGCAAAAGATGCTAACAGCAACATTTAACTGGGCTGTCTCCAAAATATGTGAAGAAAACTCTTAAAAATAAGATCAGTTTCGTCAGGATTTACGAAAGAGAAAATTTAAGAGGTGTTACGAGAACAGTTTGTTTCCTACCCATTGTTATTTCATATATTTTTGATCTATTGTGTGTAATGCCGAGTGAGAATTATTGAGCATCATCACTAATTGTGTCGAGTGGCCATAAAAAGTGGCAAGGAGCAAGAGTAATCTAAACAACTCAACAGAGCCTTCTCCAGTTTACCGATTGAGCACCCGCATAGCGGGCAGCCAGTCAACAACCGAGTCTTATGATCTAATAAGCCTAACATAGCAAAAGATTAAGAGTGCCATTTTCTTTCTACATGTTAGTAGAGAGGCACAGGGCTAAATTGCTAGCCACGTGCCCGTGAGGGAACGTGCTTTTTACATGCGGATTAGTGTGCGTATCGCAGTCATCGCTGGCTGATGTGACGGCTTGATAGTCGTCGTGTCTTTGATGCCTCGTGAGGCACACGGGTTTCTTTATACCGTTTTGGCCCGTCTTCCGAACCACACTTATCCGGCTCCTTGGAGCCAAAGGAGATTGTAAAGATTGAATTGTAACGTCTGCATATCTCTTGTTCTCACTTATATCATACACCTTGTAAATGATAGTGTCGTCACGCCAACAGACGTGGTTGAAGACAAATGTCTGAGCCAGACACACTCAAAGCGTGCGCTGCCTCCGTTTGGTCGGCACATCTACAACTTCTACGTGTTTCTATATCTTGGTGATAAAAAATGCCATCTTTGTTTAAAATCTATTTTCATTCATTGAGCAACAAGGAGGTTTGATCTTGCCTGATCTAGCCTGAGATATTCAAGCTGGGACAGAGATAGTGAGTTGTGATATAAGAAGTCCCGATTGAATTGTGATGATCAGTGCGCATTTGTAAATGTTGTATCTAGTATGACTTTGATCCCCATCCACCTAACCCACATTACCGTTATTGGTTTACTTTTAATTTAGGAGCGTTCCTCGTTTATCTATTTGTGCAAGGCAAAATCAGCCCATGTGTCTTTCATTAGAAGGCAAAATGTAGAATCTGTTGCCAACCATACATTGCACAGACTTCATACTTAAGTCAAAAAATAGAGATGAGAATGACAACATTTTTAGTAATAATACTTTTAATGAGATTTTTGTTTGGCAACGTCCTGCAAAAAAAAAAATCCTCATATTAAACAAGCACCTCAGCTCAATAAAGGTTACAGACACAGAGATTTGAATCACTATTTCCTCATTCTGTGCATAATAATCAGAAGTGTAGCAGATGGAAGCTCTATCTCGAGTGTGTGTATATGGTACGATAAGGACAATTCACAAAATAAATAACGCCGTGAGGGAATAACGGTTTCCTTTTTTTTAAGGTAATGAGCAGAATGTGTGCTCTGTCCAACACCAATCCATCTTTTATTTTCTATTTGACCACATATTTGATTTGACAAAGGATTATACATATGATCTATATGAAGGGTGTCAACTACATTTTACCAATCAGCGTAATGGCTGTTCTGAAAGGGCCTGGCGTAACTTATTTATGTAACTAAATGTAACTGAATGGTATCCAAACAGTGTAATGCAATGCAACTCATCACACACAATACATTGCTACATACATGTAATGTATGATAAACTTAATATATGAAAATAACAAAATATTGGACATTTTTGGGATCATTTATTTATCAATTTCACTCATTGGCATTGATATTAAATCACTGGCATGTAGTGTCACTTAGCCGTACATCCGTTTGCCGTTATGATAGTCGACAGGCATTGTGAAAAATGTACATTTTGCTCAAAGCACTCTTACCTCTTTTATTTTTTAGACACTCAGGCATTTTAAGCTCTCATGGGCCTCTTAACATAATGTGGCAGGACACATTTGGCTCTTTGGCCATGGGTTTGACACATGTGATCAACACTGATGGTTGGCAAAGTATGGCCCATGGTCAGGTCTTTAATGTTTGGCCCAATCAATAAATATATTTTCACAATAAGTCTGGATGGTGGTCTCTTTGCATTTTTGACAGTCCATGTTAAATTGGCATCAAAATTTCCACTGCAGCAAGACAAGTTTGCATCTCCTCATATGTTCGAGGGCAAATACAGAAAGTGGCACAGGGCCATCAAGTGCAAGCTGTCCTCCTTGCCCAGACCCGAGGCCGCGTCACAACAAGTTGACGTTGGCCGCGACGGTAGGCTCGCCGTGACCTGACAGTAGCGGGCCACTGCTTTGACGACGTGACGCATCTCTGAACATGACACCTATGTACTGGCCCCACCGTGATGGCTAGCCGCCATGTTAACATGACAATGGCAAAAATCATGACACTGGCACACAAAAGTTCTGTGCCGTTCAGAGTTGTGTGCTCTAGTTTATGCTATCGTTGCACCTGAGCTGAAATTCAGTCTTTCCTGTTGAAAAACAAATGCCAATTAAAGTCTGATCCAAGTCAAGTCTTGTATATGGAGTCCCATAATATCCAGAATGGATTCAACTGATGCAAAAGCTGTCTATACTCAAGACTAACAGACAAAAGCTTAATTTGTTAGATGTCTGCCGTCTACCTCAAAGCGAAAAGGTAACACCAAGGTTGGCTAACATCACTTAACCCATTCAACTTACTCCAAACCAAACCAATAAGAATTCGGGTTAATACTGTGGTGATGTAAACATGTGTCCCTTATCTTTGTCCGCCAGTGACCCAATCCACCACTTGAAAAGCAATTAGATGTTTCACAAAGACTTCAACAATTCACCCGTGTTATATTTTATTTTCCTGACCATCTGCACATCTGTTTTTTTTTTCCTTTCCACAATTACAATCGATGGGTTCACAGTCTGTTTTGCGCAAAGTTGAGCAATTCAACAGAAGCCGTGTGTGTCCTCATATACCCGTCTGAGTGGAGGGACATTGAATGATGTTTTGTTTGAGACAAAGTAGAGCAGGACACCATGTCTTTGAGTTTAGAATTCAAACGATAAACTCGCAAAAATAGTTTCTGCGGGAATACGGGGTATTTTTTGGAAAGCGCTACCCCGGTTTCATCTGCTCATGCTGCCTTCCCTAACGGGAGGAATGTGCATGTGGAGGCGTTAGCGCACTGGGGAAGCAAGAAGGAAGGCGAGAAGGGAACCATGAAAAAAGCTGCTGGCGGCAGTGGGTGAGAGCTGCCGGGTGGAGCTCTTAGTCGACCCCGAACGTGATACTTTGGAGTCTGCGGGAGTCCGTTCAGGGGAAGCTGCGGCTTTTATTGCTTCACATTCCAGGGACCCTTTTTATTCTCCCACCAAAGAGACCTTCCACAACAGACAGTTTTGAATATTTGGGACAATAGCAGGACTGTCTCTTTAAGCTGACCTGTAATAAAGTGAGCTGCAAACCACTATGATCAGGTTGCAGTTGATGACCCTCCATTACCCTCCCCTCCTTGGGGCATTCACCTTAAGTGTATTTTTCCCATCATTCAGCGATGATTGTCACGAGTGGAATTACACCAGGCTTTATCAGTCAGAATCGGGATTCATGTCGACTTGTGTCACGCGGTTTCTTGTCAATTCTTCTTTGTCGTCTCCTCGGACTGCGTCTGTCCAGCCATTAAAATTGAAGCATGGTTTCTTCATTTCAAACTTCAATGCTGTTCTTTTTCTCACTCACTCAGCCCAATTTTTACTTGCTTCTTTCAGCTTACTTCCGTTTCTTCATTTTCATGGCCATCTGTTAATCGTATTAACAGCTGAAGTTGTGAACGCTAGACTCTTTACTAAGCTGTTAGGGTAGGACTAAATTATAACAATGTGGTAACCATTTGAAGGGTGGAGTAAGAGGGTCTCTATGACAGTTTAAGGTCAAAGGAAATGAAAACCCAACCCAAGAGGTCACACATTATTGGCTTGAATACCACATTATGTTTTCACTGGCGTGAGCCATACCTAAGTCCAAAAAGCCGCAAGTTTTCTTTCCCATCCCCCACAGGAAAGAGGCTAGCTTAGGCCTTCATATCTACCTGCGACTTTGTTTGCGTTGTTCATCTTGAAGGACGGCAGCTTTACTCAATCACCCATGGCTTTCACAGCTGGTTTTCAATCACAGGCAAACCAACCCACACCCCCTTTCAAAGGCAGCCGACGCAGAAGTCAGCCTCCTCTGAGAGGTAGTAGCATCTGTTAACCATAAAGCAAACGAGTGCTAACGTGTAATGAAAGTCACACATTAAAATATATACTACGTTCTATCTTGACGCAGCTTGAGCCTAGCAATACGCCCTGTTTGTGGCTTTGCCGGTGTTTTGCTATACAAGCAAAGACAAAAGACTATTTCCTGAACGACCAATAGCATAAACAAACTTGTTAAGCAAAAAAAACTGCTTTGTCGTGGTACTTTTACGAGATTCCCACTAGGACTGCCTTGTAAAACTAAAGTCACGGTAGAGAATAAAAGCTTCTGTCTTTACAAGCTGGACGTGTGCTACATGTTTGCGCTTTTGTTGTGCGAGTGCTTCCCCAGCAGGACATGATTGGCACACTGGTGAACTTTAAGGCCAGGGGGAGGAAGGAGGCCACATTGTCGGCCAGCCTTGACAAATGCATGGATCCCAAAAGGGCACTAAGAGTGTGTCACGTCCAAGCTGATGTTCCACCGTTACAGTGACCGACAGTTTGTTTTTCTAGACGTTGCAGATAAAACAGCAAAGCACATATTCACATTTTGGCAAACTACCTCTTGTACATTTTTATCTGCTTGAATGTTGATGTTTACAGAAACATCTTGAGGGGACTACAGACCCTCCGCAATAGGTAAGAAAACAGAGAAGTAGCGTTGCACGTCTATGTGATGATTCAAACACAAGAGTCACAAATGAAGCAGTTTCCCATGATTTGAAGCTTCAGGTTATCCGTTTCAGAGATAAGAGATTTGGTATTGTTGGAATACAGGCTCGGCAGGGAAGGCCCAAGAGAGTTGTTAGCCAATCTGTTGCACAAGGCAGGACCTACAGCACAGTTCTTTTTTTTTTTATTAATTCATGTTTTGTTTTTGTTTTTTTAGCTTTGTTTCATTTTTACAGGAAGGGAAATTGGATTTCTATTCATTTCTTGGAACAAGATTATTTTATTACATCCAGCCATAATCATCCATTCAATCATCCATTATCTGCACCGCCTATCCTTAGTAGGGTCGCGGGGGTGCTGGAGCCCATCTCAGCTAACTTCATGCAGTGCCCGGAGGTAACCCACGCAAGCACGGGGCGAACATGCAAAGTCCACACAGGAAGGTTTGATCTCACGACCTCAGAACTGTGCCGCACACGCGCTAACCACTGCGCAGCCGTGCCGCCTTGGTCATCATCAGTTATTTCAGAAATTGGCTAAGAAAAAGCTTTATTGGTTTTGTTTTTTTTTGGAATAAATTGAAGGGATAAGTGGAGCAAGAGTCAAAACACTCGTTTCCTCTAAATTGACTTTAACCAGGAAGGATCAAAATTTTTGTGGAACTAAGGGAACGAAGGTCATGATGCAGATGGTGCTTACAGCAGATTTTCATCCAAAGCCTACGGCAATCCTGGCATTAACTTCGACGTGGCCACTCTGCAAACAAATGAGCTTTTTCCTGCCATCTTCGCGTTGAGAATAAAAGGGGAAATTCAGGTGAATCAAATATTTCCCTCAGCTTCATTTCCACAAACTAATTTTTCCAGAGTGTTTCCAATCCATTAGGTAGCACTGATTGCGTTATTGTGACGACTTTTCCCAGGGCGTCGTGTAATTCCGCCGGACAAATCTACAAGCGACACCCCAGGGCTGCACGCACACACAAAAAATATGTTTTGGTACATAAACAAACCAAGAAAAGAAAAATCTAACTACTCAAATGTTGTTTTACTCACTGAGTCGTTTTCCTTCTGGGTCCACACTTTTAATTACACAACAAATGTTTGGCTATCCAAGTGAGATCTGCATGAATATTTATACAGTTTCATTTGTTGAGTGTTGATTGTAATTACATGGGAAAGATGGAAACACGAAATGATTTATTGCCAGGATTGCCGCTAGCACTAGTCAGCCAGAGAAAGTGAACTAGGTGGAAGTTACTAAATAAAAGCGTGTTCATACATAAACAGGTGATTGGGGGGTAGGTGGGGCAAAGAGTCCGTATTGCATGCTTCAAATTACGTTGTATTTCACCACCTCTCCTTCAGACTTTGTTGGTAGGTGAGTTGGCATCACTAAAAGGAAATTGACAAATGTACTTGAATTTGATATCCTGTGAACATATAGTGGCAGAATTTATTGGGGTGAGACTTTATAAATTTAGGAAGTGGCAAACATGGATTGGGACTGTTTGCATCTCCAGGCACATTGATCATTTGTGAACCATTCATTATGATAAGAGCAAAGCGGGTGCTGAATCTATGACTTAGGGCACTTCCCGACAGGGATAGAGAGCTAGAGAGGCAGTGAGAGAGAGCGAGTGAGCCAGACGTTGGAGGAGGGAAAGAAACAGGCTTCTACTTTAATGAAATGCTCTTACTGCTTAACTCACTGACACTGCTCAATAAGGCCTTCGATCAAGCAACACATATTGACAAGGGCTCCTCTGGCAAAGACTCTGCCGGATCAGAATGCTCTTATCTTTACCTTGGCAGAAGACTGGCGGGCCGGCAGAGGTCTCCTTCACTCTTTAAATAAGTGAAAAACATTCCATCCCCTGCAGGCTACTACCAAGGCTGAGGGGCATCCATGTTTACAGGTCTGTCTGCAGAGTCTTACTGATGCAAATGCGGGTGTTCAGAGTTATGAGATGTGTCAGAACCTGCCGGCGATGAACATTTATTCTTCACTTGGCTGGATCATGAAAACTAGCAATGCATGGGAAAGTGGGAAAATGCGGCTGCTAATCATTATTTTAAGTGTTTATTGTGGCCTGCTACATCACAGATGAACAATTGTTTGCAAAGCACCAAAGCATGTAATTATTCTACAAAAACAAACCACCTGTAGAGAACACCTTCCAATACCAATTACCAACTTGCTGGCTAGCTCGATCGTTAGCATCAATTAGCAGGAGCATACCACACAAATTATCACACAGGTTTTGGTTTCATCACAGGATGCAGGCAAAGTTATATAAAGATGCATGGGGAAGGAAACAAAAACATACAGTCACCCGTTTACTCACATATATAGCTAAACAAAAGCAACATATAAAAAACAGCCGTGAAAATTTATAGTTGGGCATAACAACATTTACATGTCGCAAGGCCTAGACTGTGAATTGATAATTGTGTCAGTAAGGGACAATTCCCAGAACATGTCAGACCCAAACACAAGTTTGCTAATATTTGTGGAATTATTGTGAAATCCTTGGCTAGATTTTGCCTCTTGGTATGACCGTCAAAGCCCTTTGACTCTCTGGAATCACCGCAAAAAGCCTCCTTACGCCTTTCTGCTCTATTTCTGCCCTGAACTCCAATCTCAGGACACAAAGTCCCTCTGAGCATCCCTCTTTTAGTGACCCCCGGCCATTTGGTTTCTCTTGTAGCCGTTTCGCCGAGTGACCTTCTCGGTGGTGAGCCAGCCCCAGGATCCCCACCAGCAAGGATCACTGCAGAGCTGCTACGACAGTGGACTGGACGAATCGGAGACACCGAGCAGCAAGAGTTCGTCGGGGCCTCGACTTGGAGCCTTGCCCCTGCCCGAGGACAGCTACGAGAGGACGACACCGGATGGCAGTGTCGGTGAGGCAGAGCACATGGAAAATGGTAGGGGCAAACACTGAAAGGAGAATAAGATAAGATAGAGGGAACACATACAACCATATACTGCCCAGGCCCCTCATTTAGGATGGCAGGTAGCTCATTACAGATATGCAAAAATATCTGCTATACTTCAAAATAGAAGATTAAATGCACCACACTAACATCCAGACGACACAGCACTTTCGCTTGTAGGTTAGGCATCCATCCGCCCATTCAATTTCAAGCTATGTTTTTATCCCGTTGCTATTCGAAGCTCACATAAGGGTAAAAAGTGGCCAAACTGGCTACCAGCCAATCACTAGGAGATTGCCAACAGCTTGGCCAGTGTGCTGCCCACTAAAATCCATGACATTCAAACTTCTCAAATGAATGTTAGGGTTTTTTCTTGAAGCTTCTTTGGACGATTCTGAAAGAAAGCTGCTTTGTCTTTAAAATAACGTGAATGGGGGTAGCAACCACGGGGGGTTAATATCCCACTTGAATTGGTAAGAAGCTATGTTGGCAGTTGCTGTGTGTTTGCCTGAAGGCTCACATGAAAGAGCTAATATTCCTCTAAACGTGGGATAGCCTTGATGTGTAAAGACAGCCTTTGAGTGAGACTGTGAGTTAATTCAAATGCTTTGAATTGGAGCAAATTCCATTTGAGTCAATGCAATCGTCCTACTTTTTGACAACACGTTGAGTTCAGATGTGGTTCACATAATTTAGTCCGGGATGGACAACTCAAACGCTACGTTAATGTCATAATAGAGCAATGGAACGGCAATTTCACAATTGTCCTGAACTGGCGAACCTTTAAGACAAATATAAGTAATTGATATTTGCGGCTTGACTTGGGAAATGTAAGACGATGTTGTATGTGAGATATGCAACTGACTTTAACATAAAGTGAGAAATAATTGGGATGTGATCTGGGCAGATAGCGAATGAATAACGTTCGGAAAATGGGACTGAATGCAAAGCAGTCCGACTAACATTCCGACATGAATTAGGTGGGATATAATTTGTGATCGGAGCAGTAATCGAAACCCTAAAATGAGTGCTGTCAAAAGCCTAAACTCAGTTATTTGGAGAGTGAACACAGATTTAAAGCATCCTTGAGGAAGACCTTTCGTCAACCATTTATGCTTGGCCACTCCTTTAAGAGGTCATCAGTTCATCCCTTGAGTGCAAAACAAATGCAATTATCTATCAGTTAGCACAATTATTGGCTAACTGCTCAAGCCTCTGTGGAGGCGTAGCTAATTAATGCCATTATCTACACTGTTCCTTATATATAGGGTTTCTGTTGCTTTCTATCCTTTGGCTTGAACTTTGCCATTGTCCGGTGATGTAGTTGAGTTCTGTATTTGCCTACATTGTTCCCTCTGACCTTAAGCCAACGTTCAGCAAGTTGTCGAAAACTTTCACGGGTGACAGACCTTGTTCAAAACAGGGCACCTTGACCATAGGCGATAACTTGAGCATATGGCATCAGGAATTTTGCAACCAAAGCATAGCTGGACTCTTCTCACTTATTCATGAGCTCAAGCCCACACACCATCAAACATTCATCAACTGCGAGAGATCGAGTCAAACGGCTAATCAAATTTGTCCGGGAACGAGCCTCATACATGTCTTGAAAAGGGTGACGTTGGTTGATCCCTCCCCCTTGGAATTCATCTCCAAACAAACACACATGCTGCCATGTCATCTGGATAATGGGCAAGCAATATCAAACCTCAGGGTGAGAATCACCACTGTCTCTACGCTTCATGTCGATAGTCCGCAGATATGATTCAGAACCAATGTTAGGAATTACAACTTGTTTGACTAAAACATCAAATTTTACTAGAGATACTTTGAATCGGTGAGCTGTGAGCTGAAGTACACGAATGGATACAGAGTCATGGAAACTAAGGTAAATTATAGATAGTTGATGGTGTGTTTTTATTTTGTAAGCATGACAAGAGCTATTCATCAAATTGTAGTAGTGAAGTTGAACTACTCTGTAAAAAGAACTATCTGGTTTTATTGTTTTCATCATATCGCTAAGAGCTTGATTGTGGCCGTACTGAATCGGGACTTGCTTGACAGTAGAAGGTTAGCGCTTGTGACTTAGCTTTCATCTCACTCCCACCTTTGCAGCAGTACACTGCCCACTTGACAAGGTCCGTGCCATTTAAACACCATGATGACTCACCTATTTGTCCACCTTAACTTGTTTGGTCAGAATTTAGAGTACCCAGGGAAGACGGTTGTCCATATGCTGCTTTTCTGACAGCTTTGCAGGCCAGGGAAGTTGCCAGCAGCCAGAAAATCGTTCAAATGTTCCTGCAAGACAAGGCGGAACCTTAAGGATGATCGCTTGCAGATAGAAGAACCTTTTACTGGCATGGACATCACTAAGAGTTCATCCACACCGACTGCCAAGATGGATGAAAAGTGCAAATATATTGCAGCCTCTAGAAAGAGTAATCGCTCGTCCGTGCATCCCTCCCACACTCTTTTGCACGGGCTATCCGACAAGGAAGCCAACATTTACTTATGAGGAGATCATATGAGGGACAAAACAGACGAGTCGAATTAGGCAGTTTCAAATCAAAATAATAACAGTTGCTTAGTTTACTATTTTACCTTTATTTTACCGTTATTTTACCGTTATTTTATTTACGTTTGGTTTGTGTGAGTGTACTTCCTTACAAAACTGTTGTTGTTGCGTCTGGCAATTTCCAAAACCCAGTTAATAATAAGTGTGTTTGTACGCTAACGAGGAAGGCGCGATTGTGAAGCCAGATGGCGAAGAAAGTGAGTTTAATTAAAACCATTCATATTTCAAGAGCGAGAGTGGCAAAGGCTCCGGTCTAAGGGTTGATTTCCCTAATGGTAGTGGAGGGATGCTTGCGGATGCAGAAGACATGCATACTCTCCGTCCTGAAAAGGTTATGGCCCCCGTGTGTGCACAAATACCCAAATGCAAAGACAAAAACAATCAGGACTGAAAAGAAACCCAGTGCGTTTTTTTTTTGTTTTTTGTTTTTTTTTTAATTGCAAAATTGTGGTCCATTCATAGGAAAGCAACAAACAAAACGTCTTTCAGGGTTTGTACAGGTGCTTGAAATCCTTGAAAATGCTTGACTTTGAATGGTATGTTTGCAGTGGTTAAAAAGTGTTTTAATTTTGGCTGAAGCTCTTGTTAATGCTTGAAATTGTTGTCATCCTTCTGAAAATGATTCTGACATTGCTTTCTGGTGGCTTCGCTTTCCCCCTGCATTCCGTCTTCGATCAATATTAACTGCATCTGGCATTTCCTTGTACAGCTTTGTCCAATCGCTTTCTACAGGAAAAGTGCAAGCTACACCTAGAAAGGCCACTATAATATGCGTATTAAGGATCACATCTGTATCATATAAATTTACTGGGCCATGCAACAAATTAAGGTAGAGTTTACCACTGGTAATCTGGATTGAGAAGAAACAGAAAATGTCATATTTACCCAACATCGATATCGGTGGTTCTTAGAGTGTTCCCCCCTCCAAGGGTGTGAGGCTCCGTCAAGAAGGGGCATGGGTGCCTTGGACCTCGGCAAACTGTATTTGTTTTTTCAGAGAATCAAGTCCAATTGCACCTCACATACGCTAGGGAGCAGTAGCGCTCTCATTCCAGTGTTTTGCTTGGATTTAACCTCCACGTCCTTCATATAGGAGGATAAACATTGGATATGAAGCATAGATACGAAGAGGTGCAAACCCTCAAGTGACGCTATCAAAAAAATAAAAACAAAACAACAGATACAAGGAGACGGACTTCTTGTGGGTGCGCAAGAAGATTAATTAAGAATCACTAACCTATATGAGTAGATATTTGTCTCAAAAACATTTATTAACGATTGAGACATGTTCTAAATATAATTAGTCTTGACAACTGCACATGCAAATTTCAAAGTGGCGTACTTAACTTCCAAATATTAGACTTGCTGAAACCATTTCCTGGCTGAAATCATCATTGCAGCTTTTGATCAAGCCACTTCAGTGGTGCGTGCATGTATGTGTCCATCGTAGATGCGCCTAAATAAACTTTTTTTTTTCATCTTTATGGGGTTTATGTTGGCATTCGGACTGTATTTGAAGCAATATTTCATCCTGGAATAAAAATAAACCTCGAGAATGCGTGTTGAATGTGCGTGCTGAGCTGTTTTGCCGGGCAATGTCGATTCTGGCTTCTTTTTGCGAGGACTTCGTCTTTTACATTGTTTGATAGCATCAAATTGATCATGTTGAAAAGACAGGCTCAGGTTTTGTTGGTCTGGATAAATGTTCAACTCAACTTATATTTGCTTCAGTAGATTTTGCACTGCGTGTCTCTTATCCATCACCGGCATCACACTGCCTCTTGTTTTCTGATATCCCTTCCCCAGGCGAGGCGACATTGAGTCAGATATAGGGTGAACAAGAAGAGCCAGCCAGATAACGCAGAGCGAGGGACATGATGGCGGCGTGATAGCCGTCGAGCGAATGACTAACGCCTCGCAACAAACGCTTGGGAAGCAGATGGAGCAGCGTGAGGGGAAGCCTGGAGAAAAATCATTAATGGATGCATAAAAAGTAAACGCAAGTCGTGGAGAAGGGGGTGGCGGGGATCTGGATGACGGCATCGTCGGATAAGATATCAGTGGGGAGTGGCTGCTGACAGAGAAGTGATTGATCACTACTCTGCTGGAGCAGGCAGGTATTAAAATGAGATCCTCTCCAAGGTCCGGCATCCTCTGCGCCCTAAAAATACCTCCATTTGGACATACAATTTCCAGGTATCAAAGTAAGAGAGGATTCAGACTAGTGATGTGTCGTTTGTGAACAAAAAAACGTTTTTTGAAAGTAAACGATTGGAGCCAGCTCCTATTCAATAATGAGCAGGCTCCCTTCCAAACACCCACTCGTTATCCCTCTCTCTTCATCTCACTCTCTTTATTTTTCATCTCTATTTATCTCTCTCTTTTACTCTCTCTTCTCTATCTTTTTCTATCTTCTTTGTCTCGCTTTCTCTTTTTTCTTTCTATATGTCTTATTATTGCTGTCATTTTATTGGTTTCGATTTCTCTCTCTATATAAGTCTTTGTTTTCTTTCTCTCTTTCTTTCTGTTTCTTCCCTTCTACCTCACTTTTGGTTCATTCTATTTATTTTGCTTTAACTGTCCTTTTATTTCTCTATATCTATTTTTTCTTCCCTATTTTTCTCATACTTTCTGTCTTTCTCAATTTCTCTCTATCTCAATACCTATCACTTCATCACTCTTTATTTATTTATTTATTCTGCATTTCTTTCTAAATTTTCGTTTTTTTTCTCTTTCTCTCGCTTTCCCTCTTTCTCTGTTGCTTGATCTCTCTATTTTTGTCTGTCTCTCTTTTCCTCCCTCTTCAATTCTATTTCTCATTCTCTTTCTTTTTCTCTTTCCCTACCCCCCCCACCCTCTCTCTTTCTCTCTTCCTCCCTCTCCCTCTTGGCCGATATGGGTGTCATCTGTTTGTTTTTTTGCTTTGTATAAAGAATATGAAAGTTTAAATTAGGTAAAAGTTAACAGCATATTCAAACAATAAAGGTTAATATAATACATTGGTACACAGTAGTTTGATAAATAATAAAGTATGATAAATTTTCATAGCTAATTAATCATTAAAAACATGAAGAACCATTTGGGAGCAAAAAGAGCAATCTGTTAAGTACAGACAAGTAAGACATGATAATTATTCTCATGCTATCCGGATGAAACTACAGCTCCAAGGGCCCTCACGGATTCGAACAGCTCGGGACACTATCTCATCAGTGCACCTTCTCATAGAAACCTAAAACTATTGCATAAAAAAAAAAAAAAACAACTTTGATGTCTAAAAAATGAAAACCTCACGGAAAACAGAAAATATAATGGTATTCTTTCCAGCAAGTAAGGGGCACTTGCATAAAATGGCACATAATACAATGGTGGTGTTTTTCCCAAGACCAACGTGCATCTGCCACCATGTGTTTAATCTTTAAAAAACATCTATCATCTCATCTCATTAGCAGCACCGCTTATCCTCAGTAGGGTTGCGGGGTGCTGGAGCCCAACATGTTCCTAACAAATACTGTTTTACCATCGACTCAGGGTTTTCCAAAAACATTGACCTTGTATGAAGACCTGAACATTCTTTCGAACATGAGGAAGATTCGGTCTAATCGCTCGGAATGAAAAGACTATATATTTTGACCAGTAGGTGCCGCTACTACTACGATGTAATATAAGGTTTCTTCATGCTTTAAAGATCATTTTTACGAGGTTTCAAGCAGACTGGTTCACGGAAATCAATGTTAGCCGGCACGCATACATTTTTGTCACCACTAAACAAATTTATCACAAGAATATCTTATGGTCCTGATTAGCAAGAGATATTGTAGATATTTCGGAGTTATTGTGTTAGGTCATTGCTTTTTTAAAGTGGTAAAATTTTAAGAAAATATAGAAATACGGGCCAAAATTAGCCCAACATCACCGTCCATGCCTGTAAATTCTAGGATCTATTTGTGATAGACTGATTTGTGCTTATCAGGACCCCAGACGTGTGTGCCAATTTCTGTAGCTCTCGGTCAAATGCTGGGATTTTTTTTTTTTCTACCCTCGGGCTGCTACACAAACATTCTTTTTTTTGTTGCATGTCAACTTCAAAATACAAACAATTTCACTGGACTTGATAGGTATGTAAAATGTATTGTGTTTTAAAGTATACTATATATCCTAAGTGTCATACTTGAGTTACCCACATACTGGTTCCGAAAATAGCTCACGGGTGATTTGTCATTGTGACTTTCTAGGAAATTTGATCCAAACTGGCATGATGTTTTAGTAGTCGGCTGGCGTATTTTACTTCTAATAATTACAACCTGGTAATAACATAGTAACAACAGTATAATAGCACATGTTATTTTAGCAAGGGCTATCAAACTGGTAGCCCTTTAAGCTAATCAGTAACAAAAAGTAGCCCTCAGCTTTAAAATCGACCCCTGCTGTATATTTTTTAGCATAACAGCCAATGTATTTACGAAAAATAAAATAGAAAATAATCATCAGCAAGTCACAAGTAGGGCCCTAATACAGGGTTCATACACGTTTTCCGAGTATTTTTTTAAATACTTCAAAGCAAGTTTACCAATTTCCCTAGTACAACTAAAAGAAATATAGTGTGAAATTCACAAACCCACAAATATATCTGGAATTCTCATATGAACATCTTCCGTGTCCATTTATCAAATTATTTCTAGAATTTGTGTAAATCACAATGATATTTGTGGATCTGAACAACATATACATATTTTGGAAGAACAGTTCCCCATAAAGGAGTTTGCTTAGTACACATTTCAGTGTTTGGATGTAGCATGCACTGACCCACAGGGACGACTGATACTTCATAGTGCAATGCCATACAAACTAATGCCAGCTGAAATGCAATGACAAAAAGAAGCCACCAGAGAGCAATGTCAGTGTCATTTTTAAGCAGGCCTGTTGAGAAACAGTGCTACAATGCAATTGCAAACAATTTCAAGCATTTTCAAGCAATTCAACCACGTTTCCTTCCTTGAAAATGCAAGATAATAATTCAAGCATCTTCAACAATTTCAAGCACAAACCCTGCTAATAATGGTAAATGGCAAATGGACAGCATTTCCAGTGCTTTAAACAGTCGCTGGACCCCCCTATCAAAAGCACTTTACAATGTACTTCACAGTTACCCACACACTTACATAGTAATACAAATACACAATAACAATAATACAAAATTTAAAAAATCAAATTCTGACCTTTACAAAGGGCATCTGAAATGAAGCATCGTCCTCCCCCCACCAAATTGGAGCCAAAATTAAAATTCCATGGCAACCCCCAAAAAAACCCATTGGTGAATTGCCTTTTGCCTTTAATAATAACACTCGCTAAAATGTCCTCAACCGCCAAGTGATTTTGGCATTGCTACACGACACTCAAACAAAAACTTTGTCATGGCAGCTCCGAGACATGATTGTGTTTTTAATGAGGGCCCGCAGTCATGTTGTTGTGCAGTGAAGCACAAATCTGGCTCCGAATCAAACAATCGCCGTCCTGTCTTTTTTTTGCCTTTTTTTCTTTGTTATTTTGTTTTTATGCTAGCAGCTTAAGCGCATACCAGGTGTCGCGTTTTGGTGGTTTTCCCTCCCACCAACATCGTCTTTTATTGTGAAGGACACACAATGTGGCATAAAAGCGGCAAAGTGCTGTTGCTTTGAATAGCTAATAATGTCAGTGTCGTGCATATGTTGCTGACTTCACAATTGCAAAACAATAGTATTTTATTTTTGTTATTATTTTCTTTGCACTCGGGTGGGGAGGAGCGCCGACGGATGCAAGAACACGCACTGGAGGCGTTCACACGTTGTCTAGGTTTGACACTCGGACGACGCCGCTTCATGCATTCATTCATGCGCCCGCCAAACATATCTCACAGCACAAGGCACAGACGGCTTGAGCATAATAACGTAGAAACAAGTTTCTCCTCATCTGCGGGGAAAGTGACGTGGCCGTCTGTTTGCTAAGCGTGTGCGAAAATTCTCATTTCAAATCATATAAATATGATTCATCAACCTCAGTCAATAGCTCCCCTTATTAATAACAAGCAAAATGGCCTAGTGTTGCCAAGCCGAAGATTAAAGTTCGAGTGGTCAGTTTTCGGGAGATGCAGCACCCAATTATGCCGCCTTGGGTCGTTGGAGACCACATGAAATCAGGCCACACGAAAGCAGATGTTAATCGATTTTGTTGGTATTTTTTAGGGGTTCCTTGACACGAAACCTAGCTTAACACACTCCTGAATGCCTAAAGTACAACTGTGTACATTTTCAGGTAATTTGGTTCGGTCGCTCCGAGGCCTATACGGCGTATACAAACCGAAAGACACAAATTGGGATGTATAAAGTAGTTTAGATTGCAATTCCCTTGAACATAAACTTTACAAACACAACACGGCATTGATTTACTCAAAGCAAGACAGGCCATGTAAAATTGAAAACAAACGATATTTATCGAAACAAGTATATATTATGTAACAAGTACTCAATAATTATTTCAGCATCCTCCTTGGTTAAAGTTAACACATCTGCAGAACAGTGTTAAGATCTTGGGTTCAAATCCAGCTAGCAACCTTCCTGCCCTGAGTTTGCTTGTTCTGCCAGCGCGTGTTTCCTCCGGTCACTCTGGTTCCTTCCTTCATTCCAAAAACATGTATAGCAAGTGAATAACTGTACATGTTTTTAAAATGACCTCCAAATTGTCCCTAGGTATGAGTAGGTACGTTACTCCGTGCCCTGCGACTGGCCGTCAACAGGTTCAGGGTGCCCCCTGCCAAAAGATGCTATCTTCCCGACGCTAGTGAGGATAAGCGATGCATATAATGAATGGATGATCCTGTTTAGTTCATTCCTCACTTGCAGGATTTTTTATTGTTTTATTGTTTTATTAGACACAGCAGAACAGGATTTTGCAGACTTCATCTTCATTAGCAAACTATGATGACCTCGCCTGCTACCATTGACTAAGATGATCCAGAATAGAGCTAAAATTGGCAAGAGAAAACTAGAGAAAAACGTAAAATTTGACAGCTGTAGCCTAATCATCAATTCCAAACAGTCTCAAAAGGCTGCAGAATCCACCATTAAAACATTCCCTGATCGAAAACTTACATTAGGGCAAAGACAAACTCAGCGAAAGGAAAATTAAGAAACTTTGAGAAGGGGTGGCACATGAAGTAGTCCCTCTTCCAGGATAACCTGGCTGCACTTGGCAATGCAGAGTCAATATCTATGTTGCAATCTGGCAATGGCGCTGTCGTCTAAAACTATAGGGCTCAGCCCTCATTCTCGTTTTCTTTTGGTGCAGTAGTAAATATGTGCTCGTCTTTGTTATCGTCATCTTGAATGGTCACATAATCAAAAAAACAAAGGATGTAAACAACTGGGGGCAAAACTGAAAATGATGCAGCTTACTGCCAAATATTCAAAGTCGGTGTAGCCCTTGCCATAAAACCCTGTTCTATGCATCAGGTGCGGGTGCTCAGTGAAATTTCCAGGCACATTTTTCTTCCTCACTCAGCCACCGGAAAGGACAATAAAACGTGGTCAAAATCACTCATACGCTATACTATAGATGGATTATGTTGTGGGTTTAAAACCTTTGGGTCTACCATGTCTGCTGTTCTTGACAGTAGTTGGTAGTTCGGTTTTAAACATGACATATTGCTCTCCTTGGGTATTGTTCCAGCGGCTATGTTGTTTGGTTTTAGCGAAGAGCAATAACAAATGGTCAGGGATGTCTTCTTTGTACACACACTTCTTTACACACCCATTGCGATGATTCATTCCTTATCTGTGAATATTCACACCTCCTTGCCATTTTGACCTTAAGAGAGAGGAATCATTGAAATATGTAGACGCATCACCCCAACCCCTCACCGATGTTTGCGCTTGTTCTCGCCCTTGCCCTGGGTTTGTATCGTGCATGCAGAAAGCGAGCCCGCTAGCTGCTCGACCTCTGACATTTGAGATACTTGTTGAAATAAGCAAAAAGTTCAGTGTAGAGAAAAGACAGATTTTTGTTGTTGTTGTTGTTGTTTTTTTTTTTTTTTTTTGCAAATAAGCAAGTTTTGTGAATCGGGATCAAATCATCCCCAAAAATATATGTATTGTTATTCACCATTTTAAAGAATACCAAAAGGTGGCTCCTGATAATTAGAATATCCATGTCAATTTAACATGTATACTGACAACATGACACTCTTTATTTTCTGCATATAAAAATACAATATGAATGCATTTCTAATTACTGCGAAAAACCAGAAAAAAAGATTGTTCTACAGCAGTGGTTCCCAAAGTGGGCCGTACCGCCCCCAGAGGAAAGATCTTGGGGCCGTGAGGAAGAAGAAAGCGCTAAAGGGGCGGGAGGGGGGCGGCCGTTCGAAGTCGAAGTCATAAGTTTGAATGTAGTGCGGTTGTTAAACTGCAAAGCACTGCGTTTTTTTAAGGTTTTGTAGTGAGTGATGGAGCTTTGGCCGACCACAATTGTTACTGTTCGAATTTTAAAAGCACCGACCAATCAGAGGCAAGTTTTAATAATAGCACAATCCAATAAGTTCAATTCAAAGTTTGCAAGCACCACACTATGCCACACCCACCGTGCAAGGTCATTGAGTGTCATGGCGGACTCAACAGAGTCAACAAACGAGAAGGAAACGAAGCTTGCACCAAAAAAGGGCGGTACATCACTTGTTTGGACCTATTTTGGTTTTGACGAAGCGTACGTGCAACAGAAGAAAACACCGATTGCAGAATTTTCTTTTGCATAGTCACTAGCTCCAGAGGACTCACAAGTCATTTGTACCAGCACCTTAAAAATGATCACGGCATGTAAAAAGGATTACAAGTAAGAGACAAAGAAGGTGCATCTACAAGTGGACTGGGAGGTAAACAAACCTCCATTAAAGCGGCATTTGTGACCTTCACATGTACGAAAAAAGTTTGCAAAGGCACAAAGAAATAACCAATCCTGCGACTAGCTAAACATATCTAATAGTGTCCAACCTCAAAACTGCATTATCGATTAGAGGAAACTATTTTTATTTATGTTTTATTTAAGTTAATAAGTGAAATGTTAGAATAAGAATAATAAATAGTTGTAGCAGCAGTGTTAATAAGTTAGCAGGAATGGTGGGTTTGAATTAATACCTTTCTTGCACTGATGAGCATGCTGCAGTAGCACACGGGGCATTTTATATTACACTTACTGCAGACATGTCATGGTTACAGCCTTAAAAGTATGTGGACTATTTTTAGTGCGCAATGTTTACATTTTGATAGTGTGCACAATTTATTTTTGTTGTTGTTTACTTTGGTGTGGGTTATTTACTTTGGTGTTGAGCGATAGTAACACAATGGAGAGCCAAAGGGGGTGCCAACCTGCAAACGTTTGGGAACCATTGGTCTACGGTTTCTTAATCAACAGGAGATATATGTATATATATATTTTTTTTTTTTTTGTTTTTTCAAAAGTTCAGTGTATCTTATCCAAGACCATGCATTGTAGCATTATTTTTGTCTATAAGTTTGTGTATGTGTGAGTGTGTTTATACCTGTTTCATTCCCATGTATTTTTGGCTCCTAGCTGACTCAATTCGTCAAAAAACGATCCTCATTAAATGATCATTCTGAATATAACCAAAAATGATTTTTACGGTGGACGCAAGATCTTAACCATGAGCCTAATCCAGCCTGAAATTCGGGTTGGGTCGGGCCTAAATTGCCAATCATTATGTTGGGGTTTGGGCTGGTCTGGTCGTCTCTCTTTTTTTTATAAACCCGTCATTGTGTTTTGTTTATTTTTCTATGTCTTAGGGACGTACTACTGTTGTGGTTTAAGTGCCGTGTTGACTCCGTCCACCTCTCGTGTAGGCCATGTTGCTGCTCCCCTCGCTCTACTGCAGCCAAAATCACCCCTCCTCCTACTGAGTGCTCACAAATAAAATATGAAAATTCGGATGTGCTGTGGGCCCGGTCCATCAAATCAAGTTAGTTGGCCGGGCTCTGGCTGGTTTGTGTCAGGCAAGCATGTGGTCTTCCTTTGGTTTTCCAGACTTCTCGCCAGTTTAATACTGCCACTAACTAGCCAGTACATGGAACTCTGTCAATAATATGACATATGTACATATGTCTATATATATATATATATATATATATATATATATATATATATATATATATATATGTATATATATATATATGGGCAGCACGGCGATGCAGTGGTTAGCACGAGGGGCACAGTTCTGTGGTCATGAGATCAAACCTCCTGTGTGGAGTTTGCATCTTCTCCCCGTGCTTACGTGGGTTTTCTCCGGGCAATCCGGTTTCCTCCCTCATTCCAAAAACATGCGTTTCAGGTTTATTGGCCAAATTCCACATTCCCCCTATGTGTAAATGAGCGAGTGAGTTCTCTGTCTCTGAGTGCCCTGCGACTGGCTGGCAACCAGTTCAGGGTGGGATGGGCTCCAGCACCCCCGCGACCCTACTGAGGATAAGCGGTGCAGATAATGGATGGATGGTTTTCTGTGTTTTCTAGTTTACATTGTAAACATCCCATGAAGGCAAACATTTGTTTTGAAATAAATGACAAAAATGGAGATACATTTGTTCATTTAGTCTTGCAACACAACGATATGCATCACAAAAAATGACGCAGTGGCCTTGAGGTCCCCCATTGGGTTAAGGACGACAGTGGCCACAAGCAGAAGAGCACAAAGTATCCTCTTTTATTTTGGAGCCGAGATCTCATTATTCCCACTTGTTTATTTCCTTCAAGGAGCAGACAATTACTTGGCTGAAGAAATCCTCTGCAAGAAGATGGCTGATTACAGAAGTATCTAAATATTGCAGGATGCTCATTATCTCCCGACCTCGAGCAACCCCCCCGCCCCACAAATGAAAAAAAAAAAAGCGGATGGCGCTAATTCCCTTCTGTTTCGAGAGCATGGCGACGTGTGCTGTGTCCGACAAGACTCCGAGCCCTGCAGACGCTCGTGATGCAGAGAATTAACTACGTGTGCTTTTAATAATAAGGGTTCGTACAGGTGCTTGAAATCCTTGTAAATACTTGATGTTAAAATTAGAATGCTTGATTTTTGGGTGAAGTGCTTGTAAATGACTAAACTCTGGATCATGTTTCTCAACAAGTCTGCTTTAAAATGTCGCTGACATTGCTCTCTAGTGGCTTCGCTTTGGCATTGCATTTCTTCTTCATTCGTGACTAACTGCAGCTGGCATTAGTTTGTGTAGGCATTCATTTTCTTTTTTTTTTCATGTATTGCCAATGCATTGGTTTTTAATACTCTATTAACAGACACAGTAAAATAAAATATATGTATTTTCCTTCCAGGCCTTTCTGCCAAATTGTAAACCCAACGTGGCCCTCCACACATGAGGTTTGCCCAACCCTGTCCTAGAATATGATACGCATCAGGTCCCGGTGCACAGTGCAATATCCAGGCACATGTTTAACTCAGCCACTGGAAAGGGCAATAAAACAATTATATTAGGTCAACATTTGTTATAAGCTTATATATATATTATAGGGGATCACTTTGGGAGCTTAGAACATCTGGTTTTGAATATGATCAACATATTGTCCTCCTTGGGTATTGTTCAAGCGGCTTTTTGTTTTGTTTTAGGGAAGCGCGATTACAATTGGTCATGGATGTCTTCTTTAACGGTTCATATAGGTGCTTGAAATACTTGAAAAATGCTTGTAGTCATTTTCTTTAACAAGTCTCCTTAAAAATGACACAGACAATGCTCTCTGGTTGTTTCGGTTTTCCATTGCCTTGCTTATTTCCTCGTGATTAACTGCAGCTGGCATTAGTTTGTCCTATGTAGGGTCACCGAGCCATATGAGTTGCACCCAAGAGGACAGGAGCATGCAACACCTTAACAGGGCGCTATGAAATGTTTATTAGTGCAGGGATGACAACACTTATGAACATTTATTATGGGCCTGGAAAAAAAAGAAGGTAGCCTTTCCCGGCGGTAAATCAAAATGGGGAGAACTGCCTGCAGTCATTTTAACCTGACACCTACATCGGGACAGATTTGTTTCAAAAACCATTATATTTGGAATTCGTTAAGATCTAAAAACAAGTTTAAAAATCACAAGTACAATTCACAGATATAATTGGGGGTATGCAAAATGCACGGTTCCAGGTTTTTTTATGTTTTCAATGGTACTTGAGAAATTGGAAAATTGGCTTTGAAAGTCCATAGAAAAGTGCTTGAATTTGGCCATGAAAAAGGTGTATGAACAACTTTCTTACATTTGCTACTTGGCATTGTTGACCTACTTAAAATGCTACGGTGTGGCGCAATTTTGCCTGGCGCGTCGAGTACACGAAATGCCTTCTCAGCCGTCGTCGACGCTGCTGTGGCCTCTTTTCTGTGATTTGAAGCCGCAGCCAAACACCGTCAGCAGTATGCAAAGACGCTCGAGCAGCTTTACGTGCTGACAGATCCGGAGTGATCGCGGTGGTGCATTCGACAGAGCCTGGCATACCCATCTTGGTATGAATATGCATTCAAAAGCTGGTACAGCCCTCCCTATATATACAGTTTTGTCTTATGTCATACTATTTTTTTTGGCCAAAATATGTCATAACAAATCAGACATGTAGGTTTAAAAGGTCCTTGCAAACGTAATTTGGCCTATTAGAATTTCATACGGGGAAGAGGAAGTAATTGCATCTATCCCTTAAATTGTGCAGGTAGTATATTTGACAATAAAGTGTGAGTTGAATTATATATAATTTGCATTCACTATTAGTTTTCAGGCATGTTGTGCTTGCTCCTCAGCTTGCTATGCCTTTAAGAGACAACTTGATGATGTATTTTCCGGCCCTTTATAAATGTGCATGTCTCACTCTATACGCTTGAACCATTTAGTAATTTGGGTGCCCTCCATATGCATGCTAGTTCTTCATAGTTCATAGTTCTGTGTGATTGTTTTCTGTTTGGTCAATTGTTCATCAAAGTTGATGATTTTGAATTGATTATGAACTTGTATCTGATGAACAGTGTGGAAAAATATTACATCAATCAGTTATTTTTTTCCAAATAAGACATGTCTTTGCTAAGTTTACTGCAGTTTGGATTTTCAACTATTTACCTCACCATTTAAAGACACTCTGTGTAAAAGGTCTTTGCAGATCCAATTTGGTCTAGTTGATTAAAACCGTTTTCAAATCAAAATGTTGAAAATAAATCCACATAGAATCAGACTTAAATGGATCAAAGTGGATTTTGTAAAGCAGCATAAAGCTTTTCAGAAGATGAGAAAATGTATTAGTTTATGCTCATTCTATTTGTGGTACTTTTTAATATAAAAACTTAATTGCTCTTTCCTTTTCATGATAAAAAAATTGCACTTGATATTTGCAATGCTGTGTGTCAATGTTGCCTTTCAGCAATGTTATAAGCAGACACACACTATGAATCGAGAAGAAATATCCTGAAAATAAGCAAAAATGTCTCATCTAAATAATTGTACTCATTTTAGAAAATATTTTCTACCTAAACTAAAAATAATGCTTGATTAGCACACATATCTCCCTATTTCAAGATAAGACTAGATTCTTGTTGGTATGCATGTTCTTATTTTATTAGAAACACAAGATTAACTAATTTAAGTAAATGAGAAAAATGTACTTAAGATGAACTAGATTTTAGCCAATGGGTATAGATTAGATTTTTTGAGGTACAGTACTTAAAACAAGCAAAAAAAAAATATATATATATACAGTAACCGTGGGACTACTGACTTTAGGAATAGCTGTTGTTTTGGATAATGAGGATTTTAAACCATTCAACAGTTGTATTTATTTATTTTTGTATTTCTATTTCAAGATTCGCTGTAGCACTGCTTACTCTGACAAGCCTTGTGCCCTTCCCAGTAACGTTCAGCTGGCTTTGGGTTTTGGGATAAGGTTAACAAAGTAGAACACTTAGAACAAAAAAAAAAAACAGCAGCGCACCTGGGAAAATGTTTTTTTCTAGCTGATTCTTGTTCTGCAGCCACAGGGCTAAACCTAAATTGTTGGTCTTTGTCTGTGGCTTAACGTTAGCCCGGGGCCAACTGAAGTAGATTGGCCGGAAAGGTCGCAAAAGCTTCTCAGGCCGACGATCTGCACGTTCAAACGCGTCCGTGCATTGTTGTTTTGTTGTTCCACATTACCACTCGGAGGTTTCTTGGGACACTAGTCTGGGCCTTATTTCACAAAGAAATGTGTAAAAGTGTTGGATTTAATTCTAAATTCTGATTTGTGCCACCCTTATATAGGAAACATTGAGTTTTAAATGAATCCCTGTTTTGATGAGACACATAAGCAACAGGGAAGTTTGACTCTACCGAGTATGCTTATTAGGAGCCTCGGACATGACATTACAGGAAAAAATACCGAAGGAAATATAGAAAGAAAAATATAAACCGAGAAAGAACCAAGGAAGACAGAAAGAAAAAAATAATTCTTACTTTCAATACATAGCATTGTATGCATAAATTACGAACGAAATTAACAAAAGTATTCGGTATACTGACCCATGTGCCTCACATGCAAAAATTCCACGCTACCCTCATGTTTTGATAAAAGTCGATTGTGTCGCAAAATCTTACCAGCTGAGTAAATTATCAAATCTGGTGCCTCAAGGAAAAGAGCCAGAGACAGAAAAAAACTGAGGTTAATCATTGATAAAACCTGAAACTGAGCAAAATACTATAATTTCAATAAAATTGTTGGTAGTAACTCGTGGAGGTTTCAAATGACCTCTCTGTCTGAAACCGTGGTTTGAGTTACCCTGGTTTGCAAAACGGAAAACTCAGTGTTTCCCTCAATTAAGGGTAAATATAAATATCTCCATTCTCCATTGTCAAATGGGCCCCATGGTTTCTAGGGATAGATGACAAGAGACCATAACTGCTTTGCGCGTACAATAAATTCTTGCTTGTGCAGGAAGTAAGGGTCACCCCCCCTCACCTAATACCGGCACCTGACGGGGCGGGGACAAAGAAAAATAGTAAAAACTTGAGGTTCACATAGGACAAAGCTGGTACAAAGAAGGTTAGTTTGAAAGTTACTATGTCAAGTAAGCAAGATCTAAAGTGACCTCTCTTTGTGAAATCAAGAGTAATCCCTCTTTCTGTTGTTTGAGTTACCTTTCTTTACAAAACAGAAAACGCATTATTTCCCTCATTTCAGGGTTAAACAATAATTTGGGGTTCTCACTAAACAACCTCTGTCAAATGAAGCCTGAGCAACGTATTGGTATTTTGGTGTATCGAGAGGTTCATTTTTCATTCACTTGATGCACTTCACTGCAGAATAAGTGTCCTCTTTCATGTAGAAATCCTCCCATTATCTCACTTTTCAATCGGGGGAAGTCATTTAAATCTTTGATTTATTGCCACACATACACACACTCTTTGATTTATAAATACAAACTTGGGAGAGGAGAAACCCAAGGCAGATTTAACTGAGTTGAGCTCACAGGGGGCCGGCTTAATCTTAGTGCAAAGCAAGTACAGATTAGGTCGAGAGCAGATGGTTTTGGGAATAAAATCGGCATTTCTTGATTGTTTATGATGTCCGCTAGCCTCTTTGTATGATTTTTTTATTACTACCCTTGCTTTGCGGCAACTTTACAACAGTCTTTGGGGCATTATCCGGGCTTAGACCCTGCTGACCAATTCCCCAAATGCTCTCTTCCTGACCTTTTAACGGCTTCCACGTCCCAATCCATGCCAATACATACATGCAGACGTTAATCTCCTCCTAACGCCCCCCCTCCTATGTTCTTTGGCTGAACTCAGGGAGAACAAAGCGGTGTGTTTTCTGAGTATCTTAGGTGGAGTCTTCCCAGCGCCAAATGGAAGCATTGGCTGCAAAGAAGCCAGCATGCATTAACAATATATCCCTTTATCTTGTGTTTTTGTCCTGGGGAAAGGAGAGCCATTGTAATTTGCAACCTGGGCTTTTTCTTCCCCAGATTAATTGTGCCCCATCAGACCACCGGTTTAATCTGAGGAGCGGCTAATGCAAATAGAAGAGGGTGAAAATAATGAGAAACAAATAAGGCGAGAGCACTTCGCCAAATGAAATAGAAAGTCCGACATGAGTTTTTCTTCTTTCTTTTTTTATGTGGTGCACATTTCCATAATGAAATTCCTTGGAGGTGCTGATAGTGAAGAAATGTACTGTCATCCATCTAGGTGGGGCTCTGGCACAAACATTTCAATGAAACCTGGATGGCGGCAGTGGCGAGTTTCAGTTTAAACATATCAAACTGCTGTGAAAGATAATCTGAAAGTTGCAATCATGAGAAGGGGTGTCCGGTAGCAGGAGTTATTTGATTCCAATTTAGTTTTATTTCAAGAGCTAAAATGTGTGAATCTGAGGTGTACACGTGACAAGAATCAGTCAAATTCCATACTTACCAACACTACCAATTTATGAGTTGGACCACCCCTTTTCTCCCCTTCACTCATTGAGTGCCAAAACATATCAAGCCATTTTAGAAGCATTGTCCTTAAGTGTCAAAACTTAAAAATATGTATTTTGTGTTTGTTTAAAAAACAAAACTGTTCTTAAGGCTTTGAAGCTGCTGATCAACACTAGATGGTTATTTGTCCTCAAATCAAGGAGTCCCCTCTTACTTGTGTTACTTTGCTTCGTATATCTAATGATTGTGAGTATGTGGGCTGATCCAGAGTGACTCAAATGGTGTGTTCATGTCGCTGGAAACATTGGAGGCTGAAAAGTTGTTGTCATGTTCAATCATTGTTCATGCATAAGCTCAGTGTTCTTGCAATAAAATGCCAAGCGTGCATCTGCTTTTATGGAAAGCATGGTTTAGAAATTTAACGTATCACAGCAACCAAAAAAAAAAGCACGAAGGTGAAAGTTCAGATTGAAATTTATCCTTTTACAAAATGCTGTTTTTTGGAAACATTATTTTTTGTGAACTTCAGCCTTGTCAAATTATTGTTAACTCAACAATGGTAAAAGCTAAAGATATTCTTTATTGTTAATGAAAGGTGACGGTCAAAGCTTTCTTTGATATGTCCTATACATGTATAGCTACAGAACTACATTGTCTGCTGTCCTTAAAAATGTTTAAAAATGGGCTGACCCCTGCACTTCCTATTTGTGAGAAATGGCTGGCATTAAATGATTTTAAAACGCCTTCTGATGATAATAAAAAAATAAAAAGATATATCTATATTTTTCAAATTTAATAAAGAGGTGACACAGCGGCTCGGTGGTTAGCACGCAGCCCTGCGGTGCAGAGATTCAGGGTTTAATCCAGCTACTGCAGCCTCCCCATGTGGAGTATGCATGTTCCTCCCGTGCCTGCGTGGGATTCCCCCTGGCACTCCGGTTTCCTCCCACGTACCAAAGACCTGCATGTCAGGTAAATTGGCCAGTCCAAATTGTCCCTAGGTGTGATTGAGCGAATGAGTTGTCTGTCTCTGTGTGCCCTGTGACTGCCTGGCAACCAGTTGCTTGAAGATACCTGGAATGGACTCCAGCAGCCCCGCGGCCCTCCCGAGGATAAGTGTTGCAGATAATAGATGGATGGATGGGAATTAAAAAAAAAAAAAAAAAATTACTTGACTTGGGACTAGTATTCTACCTGCATTCTCTTGAAGTGACACTAAGCCTGAATGCATGAAAAAATCTTTCCAACAATCACAATAGATTTCTGTCTAGGTAAAAATTCGCTACATCTGGTTTCAAACAGGTACGTCTTGTTGTTTTGTGTGTTTAATATGCTGGATAAAGATCGGGTCTCGCGTTTGAAAATAGGATATAAAATAACATCTACCATTTTGTCATGTCAAAAAGTTGGCATGTATGGAATTCCACCATTTATCTTTTACTTGTGATTAAAATCGGCAAACTTTCAATCCTAAGTCATCAACACATGCTGTGATAAATCCTTTTTTAAATGTTGTTTTTTGTTTTGTTTTGTTTTTTTCAATCAATCTGCTCAGAAAACTATAGCTATAGCCCAATTCAGGCTAGAGACAAATGTCTAAAATCTTGTTTGGATTCCAGATTAAAGTAAGACTACAAATAAATGCCAGTTCTAATACATAGATGCAGCCTTGCTTCAACCTTCTTTCTCCCCGCTCCTGTGTGAGGGCGTGCAATTGCATATTTGTTTCTCTGTTCTGCCAGCACCAACGAGGGGAGGACATAAAAAAAAGTAAAAAAATAAAGAAAAAAGGGAGATGCCAACTATTTGAAGCACAGAGAGACGGCCAAGCAAGGGCCTTTCTTTGTTGTGCAAACTTCTCTCACTGTTTTTTTCAGCGCCGTCCAATATGGCCGCCTAAGTCAAACCCCCCAACCATCCAGCCCTTGAAATCAGACTGCAAGCATTGGCGAGGAATTTGCTGAGATGCTGATTGTCATCGTGTGCCAATTAGGAGGTTGTCATCTGCGCTGACAGCAGCGTGAGTGAGAGAAAGAAACGCTCCTTCACTTGGCTAACTAAGAATAGATTGACAGCTATGGCGAAGTCTATAAAGCTGATTAGGTCACATTAAGATGTCTTTGCAACATATTTGGACCCTACTCTTTCAACACAAATTACAGTATTAAAATGCAAAATAATGCGTGAGATCTGGATGTGAGCTGTGACTGACGCAGGTTTTGCGTTTTGCTTTTGATTGATTGAATATATTATTATATTTAATATATTTGATTGCTTTTTAATCGGGGGGCTGAACAGGATAGTCAATGTAAATTACAATACATGTGAAGTAGTAAAAAAAGAACTACGAATAAACATGCATTTTTTTCTACCAGCTTCGTCCCTATTGCTCCTTGGAGTGTGTTCTACAAAAATACTACTACAGAAATACAACAAAATTACTACACAATGATTACAAAATTAAACATTAAATTGAAAACTGGGACCTAATGTATTATTTTGTTTTCATGTAGAAAAGAATAAAATACAAGATCCATACTACAGCATTCCCACTGCAGTAATACTGTAATACAGACATTATACAACAGAAATATTACAAAGAAATACTAAAGAAATACAAAATAATACAGCTACATTAATACTACAAAATGCTACAGAAATACTAAAATTATACTTTCACATAAATATTACAATAATCTTACCACCTAAAATACTACAAAAATACTACAAAAGGAATATAAAGCTAACTATCAAATTTAGTGCTTGAAAACAGGGGCCTAAGAAAAAAATACTAAATAAATACTACAACATTTCTACTGCAATAATAGTTGAATACAGACATTTTACAACAGAAACACTACAGAAAAAAATCCCAACACATACGAAAGAATAGGATATACGACAAAATGTTACAGAAATACTATAAAAATCTTACCACATAAATCGTACGGAAACAAAACAAAAATACAACTACAGAAATACAAAAAAATACTACAAAACTAATACAAAATTAAATATCAAATTTAGTACTTGAAAACAGGGACTTAATGTTTTTTTTTTCTGTTCATTTAGAAAAGAAAAGAAATTACTACAGACACACTACAACATTACTACTGCAGTAATACTGTAATACAGACATTATACAACAGAAATGCTGCATTAAAATACTAAAGAAATACGAATACAGAATACAACTAAATTAGTACTAAAAAATGCTACAGAAATACTACAAAAATCTTACTTCATAAATAGGGCAGAAACACAAAAAATACAACTGCAGTAATACAACAAAATTAAATATCCAATTTAGTTTCTAAAACACTGGTCAGTCACTGCGGCCGTTCAGCTCATTCAGTTGGTTTCAGCGGCCTTAACTCATATATTCAACCGTGGCCGTTACAGAAAATGATATACTAGGCTCAGTAATAAATGTCTGGACCACCCCCCACCCCCGTGTTTACAGTCCTAAATGGATTACAGTGCACGACAGCTGTGCGTTAACCTACACATGTCTGTTCCCATGCTCCCTCACACCTCCGATGACAACCTCTAACCGCCCATCGCCTTACTGTGACGCTAATCACGTTAGCATCGATCACACCGCTGTCCTGACTTTGACCTTGCTGCAACCGTTGAGTATCTGATGTTCGCATCGTCCCGAGCTGCCCTGCACCATACGTCCGCACACCTGCTAATACCCTCTTGCCCAGCTTACGTCATGCGCATTGTTTCCCCAAAACAGCAGGAGTTGCAGTAGGAGTCTAAATGGAGCGCGAAAAGATCTGTGTGTTGACTGTTTTTTAGAGTCACAATTTACTAAATGGTCAGCTGTTGGGTGTATAGGTTCAAAAAACGAAATTTTAAGGAACCCTTTTTATCTAGATTTTAAGAGTTAAACAAGCACTGTAGAACACCGTGGCTTCAAGTCATTAAAATAACCGACTGGACCAAGAACTTCATTAGGAATGTATGTGTTTGCATGAACGGCCGGGCTCTTTGAGTCTTCATCCTCCAATCAAGAGCTAGTTCCCTTTGAGATTATTTTTTCTCTTGTGATTGGTCGATATGTATGTTTTTCTTTCAGGGATTCTGTGATGTTAACTCTAAATTTGTTAAGTGCCAAAAAAGTTTTGTATTTTATCTTTTTTTGTCCATCCATCCATTATCTGCATCACTTATCCTCAGTAGGGTCCCGGGATCTATTTTTGTAAATCCCTTAATATCTTAATTACTGTTGTTTGTGTTTTTCAGAGATAATGTATTTTACATAACACTTGTCAAGTTTATTCTTCTATTTCACAATCAATTTGTCATTACACTGAAAAGTCAATATTTTCAATGAACGATTTGTTGTGTGTGTTTTCAGAGATTCTTGGTTACTTGACATTAGGGTTGCTTAGTATAGAAAACAAATCTAAGTTTAAGTGATTCAAAAGTTCCCTATAGAGTGTAAAAATACTATTAAAGTTTAGTATATTAATAAACACTGGTGCATTACTGCCCCCTAGCTGACGTTTCTCGAGGCCTTCCAGAAAGCCTTTATTTTTCCAACTTGAAATCTGATTGGCTAAACCAACAGAAACTATTGTATGCTACAGGGGCTTCTGAAAGTTATTGTGAAGGGTAGATTTCTAATGCAATCAACAAGTGATGGCTGAAATGTGATTGTTTATATGCTTAATAATGATAAGCACAGCTGTTTGAGACTATTGTGATTCAAGCCTATAAGCATGACTTGACTTGACTAAGTATGAAGGCACAGATCTGGATGCAGTGTGATCATTCAGAAAGTGATGAAAGGAAGTTGTGAGATTTGGAATTATTTAATAAGTATGAATGGAAAAAGTATAATTACAGTTTTTGATTCGAATATTTTTTTATGACAGCAGAGAAGAAGGCCTTGCCTGGCCCTGAAGGCCACCAGCGGTAACACTTGTTTACAAACATGCAAAAAGGTCTATACCGCCCATGTGACATGGTCTCAAGGCACATTCTGGTTGGCTTTGCGCCTTCCTGCCCTTATGTAGTCGTCAAATTGAGACGCCCCGGTGGGAAACATGTTTCTTTTCATGTCATCAAGTACAAGGTCGTCCACTGAATGATCCCCCTTGCTAAAAAAGCCCGGAAATGAGACTTGTGCTTCTCAACAGTCATAATTAGTCCGCCTGACAGTCCATCCCCATTTGTGACTCCAGTGCGGAAGTATAATCCCCCTTTGAGGGTGTATGAGTATTAACGTGTCTTTTTTTTCCTTTTCGAATATCCCCGCAATTACATTTGACACAAAAACAGTCATAAGCTTCATGGACTATTTGAACTGTGTGTTGAGGGCTGTCAGCGTACAATTAAGGTTGTGTCAAAAGTGATGGTACTGCTGAGCAAAAGTCAAAGTCCTTGAAAAGTCCCAATTTCCTCCATCAAATCATTAATGGGTAGGTCTGCCCCTACCATTAAGCGATTAACTCGTATTTGATATTTTTTTTCCTATTCAAGAGCTTTACCCTGGTTATTTCAAGCAAAGCAAAGATATTAGCCCAGGGACTAATACGACATTTAAAAAAATAATAGTACAAAAGGTTGTTAACTCGTAAAAATTAGGTTAAGAGTAACATCTTGTTCACTCGAAGCTGGTTATGATAATTAAAACTTCAGTACAAGTGGCTAAAATAATGATGGTATGTTTTACAGAACTGGTTCTCAACTGGTCTGACTTAAGAAAGCATCATTGCACCCTTATGTCTCATCTCATCTCATCTCATTAGCTGCACCGCTTATCCTCAGTAGGGTCGCGGGGGTGCTGGAGCCCATCCCAGCAATCATCGGGCGGTGGGCAGGGGACACCCTGAACTGGTTGCCAGCCAATCGCAGGGCACACAGAGACAGACAACTCGCTCGCTCATTCACACCTAGGGACAATTTGGACCGGCCAATCCACCTGAAATGCATGTCTTTGGAATGTGGGAGGAGACCGGAGTGCCCAGAGGAAACCCACGCAAGCACGGGGAAAACATACAAACTCCGCAGAAGAAGTCCGGTAGCTGGATTTGAACCCACACAGGAGGTTTCCAAGACCTTAGAGTTGTGCCGCACACGCGCTAACCACTGTCCCGCCGTGCTGCCCTTCACCCTTATGTATCCAATGAAATTATTGTGAAATAATAAACTGTAGTCACCTTTTTTAAACAACAAAACAGATGACCCCAAAAAAAAAAAAAAATAAATAAAATTAAATGACGTCAAATACCAAATATACTCGCATTTGAGTCTAAATCGCATACAAGTGACCCCCTAAACGGCTTTGAAATAGCCAAATACTAAAATAAGTCCAAAATATTAATAAAGTGTGTACCGAAACATAGATAAATAATTATGTTGTTAATATATTTGATTGTACTGGTGCATGCTAAAAATATTAGTTTTAAACCATTTACGTTACCTTCTAGTAGCTTTTCATTTGTCACATTCGCTTCCTTCTTCAACCCAATAGGTGTCACAATTTTCTACTTTTTCTTTCCCTTATTGCTAACTCTCTTATGACTTGTTATTAAGTAGGGAAAACAACTGAGAAATTCTATCTAATTATGTAAAAGAGATCGAGCAGGGCATTTTGTCCCCATCTATTGTTAAGGAGTGTAATTGACCCTCCATTTTTTATTCTTCTTAGCATTATTTTGCCGAGACAAAGGCCGGCGACCCACTGAAAATGCGTCTGTGACCAACTTTTAAGTACAGACCCACCAGTTGAGAAACACTGATTTACAGGACCTATTTACAATAGAATTAAAAAAATTGCTTGAAGCAGTAGCTATTGTTTTCCATTTAATGCACAAACTCCAAACTCTCATTTTGTTTAAAGATGAAAAAAACTATCATGTTTATCTGAAGTCATGCACAGGAAGTAATCTCATACCTGAAAAGGTCATTTGTGTTTATTTATAAATGCATATATTGCTGCTATTCTAAAAGACTTATATTTGTCTTTTTTTATATTTACTGCAATGGAATAGGGATACAATGAAATATATGTATATATATAAAATCTTTTTATAATCTTTTTTTTTTAATGCCCGAAAATGGAGACAGCCTGGCGGTGCCAAATGGTGTTTTTTTTTAACTGAAAAAGTCAAATTATTTACAAAAGTTGTCATCAATTTGAAATATATCTCGAAGTTCCACGTGAAAGGCAAACAACATCAAACTTTTTGAGAGGAGCGCATCATTCTTCAGTCCAAGCCAAGCGGAGAAAAAACAGTGACAGAGGGCAGTTTTGGCCGAGTGCCTCCGAGGTGTTTATTTGTCTTGGCTGATGACAGCCCCACCTGCTCGTCTGACACAGGTTTGCCAGACCAGACGCGTCGTGCATGAAGAAATAACTCCACCTGATGGAGTTTCTTGAACTTGGACAAACCAGAAACCAACAAAGAAAAGCTGCAAGCCAGACAGGAATAAACATACCAAGGAATAAGACAAAATTGGCGCTAACGCCTGGCTAGCCAATCAAAAAAACATGCAGTGAGCACTAAACCAGCGCCTACTGGGAGCAAACAAAACAGGAAAGGCCTCGGCAGCCGAGACACTAACGGGGAGCAAGCCAGACTAAATTATACCAACCGCGACACAGGTGGCAACAACACAAACTAAAAGTAAGAGTAGCCCACTTCCAAGCAGAAAGTAGCGGTATTAAACTGCAATTAGAATCCCTTTTATTGTCATTTTGTTTATACAACAAAAGTTTTGTTGCACTCTAAAATATACAAGTATAGAAAAGTGTGGGTATAAAGCTATCACTGTGCGTTCAGACTGTGTGGGATCTGAGACGTTGGCCCGTTGGTAAGATTTCAAAAAAATCAGCTGGTTGTAAGGAATCCTTTAGAATGTGGATATTCATCAGCAGCTTCTCCTTCAATCACGGTCTGTTTCAGAGCTCACCTTAAATGGTTGGTTAATGGGATTCGTCATTTTGAAAGTATTGTGTTCCTTCAATGACTTCGCAGCTCATCAGCAAACAAGGAGAACTTTGAGACTAAACATCTCGGGTAATTGGAATATTGTGCAATATACGTGCAAGGTTATAAGGAGCAGAACATATCTTGACAATAATTGAAAAAAAAAATGCTTGGACATCTTAGTTGATTCTTTTGATTTATCCAGTCTCGATTGAAAAACCAAAAGTTTTGAATCGAGAAGCAGAAAAGGTCATGGCTGTCCACGGGCTTCGTCTGAGTGATTTTTCGGGCCGATCTGCTTGCGCCGGAGGTGCCGTGCCGCGCACTCTGCGCGCCCGTCGTTTTGCATTAGCTGCGTTTCTAGCTCCATCCTGTCAGATGAGTCCCGGAGCGAGCCTCTAAACGCTTAAGCGGGCTAAATAGCGTGTATAACGCCCAAATATTTCTTAAATGGCGCTTATGTACTTTATGACACCGACACAGTGGATCAAATGGGACATCTGATGGAAATTGGACTTTTTAAATTGCTTGGATGCAAATTAAATGAACCCTGAGGCCTTTTCCTCAACTCTTTGGAGCCATGTTGCTTTAACATTTTTCATACACAGTAAAACAACATTATCCTTGACTGTGATCTGCGTATATATTTGTTTTGAATATAGGATTACTTATTTCTTGCAAGCGTATCATTGGACAAAAACATTAGCAATGAAAAAAAGGAGTGACTTAAATTGCGTCATGGATTTGACAGTTATTTTGTAATAGTATTAACATTTGCATTTTAATGATCATAATTCACATATGTAGTTTTGCATTGAGAAATATTGTGATAGTTCTTTTAAATGCAACACTCTTTAATATCCATTTTTGAGGCAGGTAGATCATTTTTCTTGGTCACTTTGTGAGTAGCTTCTATGCCTAAAAGTATAAGCACCCCTGGACGTACACCCAAGCCTTGAGTAATCAAGTTATTGAGTAAAAATGTGGGTTTTGCCCAAGAAAATACAGTACTTCAAGGGCAAAAGTAAGCCTTATTGAAAAAGTTTGAGAAACCACAGATGCAATGGTTAAAGTGGCTATTGTTCTGTAAAGCCATTTTATGGTTGGACTTGAAGAAAGTGCTTTTTGTCTGAAACCTGAGTGAATGCTGAAGATGACTGTGTTCTCAGATAGAAGCTATTACGGCAGAATGAAAAGGACGCTTCCCCCGTGTTTGAAGCTCATAGCAAGGTACGACACTAATGGCTTCAGACTGGCATGGCAGCACCGGGGGATGAAAAAGAGACGCCAGGGCGGCCGTGGCGAGATGGAATAAAGTGAGTTTGCGCGTGAGAGTCTGAGAATGGCCGGAGGGGATGCTGTTGGCAAAAGTGGGCCATTTGTTTGCGTGGCTCTGTTAAATATGTGTCAAAGCCCATCGTCTTTGGCAGGCTAACGAACCGTGGCGTTCTCACTAGGTGAGGCCAGAAAGGGCACCCAGGTTGGCAACACTGACAAACAAGCTTAGCCTTCATGCACAGACACACGCTGAAAAATCTAGAGCGCAACAGCACCTACTTTGACGGCTGCTACTTTATTAAATAGGCTACCATCACCCCACAAATCAAGCACATATAACGGCGATGCGATGCAGGCGGGGATCATAACAAAGGATGTTATCACCCATTTGGGGCTTCTAAAACATACCAGCAGATTTGAGAAATAAAATGCTTGGGAAAACATTGTAACGTACATGTAACTGTAAGCCCAAACGATCAATAAATCTGCATCAGTTTCACGTGTTAAACAAAGTAGCCTTCGGATCAGGTAAAACAGTGGTCCCCAAACTATGGCCTCTCAAAACGGTTTAAAAAGGCTGGCTTCTGGTCAATCTAAACGTACATGTTGCTCATGATGTTCTCTATAAAGTACGGAAAACGCTCTGCCCCACTTCATGATGAGGAAAGTCACGCCGCCCGTACCTCCCTTTAAATAGATTCCCTCCCGCTGGGCTGCGGGGCACGTTCGGACGTATAACTCAGAAGCGATACTTATCCCGTGTTCACCTCGAGACAATAGTATCGACCTTGAAGGCCTTTTATTCTCCAACAACCTTTATTGAAGCAAAGCATGAAATATTTTTCAAAAAATAAAATCACGCTGCACACCTCCAAACTAAAATGTCACAGCAAATATCATTAGCAACGCGGAATGCAATCGTCAACTCCACTATCTGGTTTGAGCCCATCTAATTTGCCGAAAAGAGGATATGAATCTTATCTCGGGGCTAGTTTAATTATTCCATCTTGAGGTGGGTTCTTTTTTTGGGGATGGGGGCGGTTATTAAAAAAGTGTCCATTTTAATCAAGTAGCGTCACAGCTCTAAAACGGCTAAGTAATTAAAGTTGGAATAATAGGATAACGTTGGAGAATTGGAGAAGCAAATTTGAGTTCATTTTATGGTCACAATTGTTTCTCCCTGACAGATGGGAGTTCCCTTGAGACTGCACCGATTGCCTCAATGTTCTAAGTCCCGCGGCAAAAACATATTTCTTCCATTGGCTACTTGAGTCTTGGTGTTTCCGTCTTCAGTTTCTGCTCTACTTTTTACGTAACGAGGCATTAATGTCTGCGTCTGACTGGCTCGACGCTGATAATTATCCGTTAAAGTGCAGTGGAGTGCAGTGCAGCAGCTGCGTGGACCACAAAGACACCTTTTATGGGATTAGAGTGGCCCTTTTATTGCGCACCCGTCGTGCGAAACAAGTGGGCATTTAGATTTGTTTTCCTAGCACAAAGAAAAAGTCCGTCCCGGAAAAGCTGGCACACCAAGGAGTCTCAGGTATTTTAAATATCCAGCAGAGGGCAGCACCATTCGTTCCAGCCTACCTGTCGGTACTAAATTGTGGGAAAAATAAAATGAAATGTATTTGTAAGGGACCTTTCTGGCAATAAATTGCGAATCAAAGTGTGGTATGAAAACATTGATTCAATGAGTCAATAGATTGCTCTCATTTATTCCCATCCAACAGCCCGAACACCTAAAACACAGACACACATAATGGTTGAAATACAATGAAACCAAAATACATAGTAATAGAAATAGAATATGTTTATGACAAAGCACAGACCATTTGAGGAAAAGGACCTGAGGAAGGCTTATCCACACTGATAGGGATGGCGGCGAATGGCCTCGGGATTTATAGCCAGTTAACCACACCATCCTAGTGCGGACATTATAAACACACGTGCTGCTGAATTTTGTTGTAGCTGCAAGCTGGCAATGTTCTTTTTTGGAAGACCGGAGAGCATGGCATAGCAATAATCGAAACAAGAGGATTTGTATCAGGATCTGTGCATGCATTAGCACCTCCTTGTTTGTCCAAGGAAGAAATGGGCGAACACTGGCAATATTATTTATAGATAAAACCCGATTTCAGTTATATCTTGATATGTGGAATTAAATTATGCTCAGGGTCAAATATAACACCAGTGTCTGAAATAACGCTTGCCCGGACGCCCGGGGCGTGCATCTTTTACGTCGAGTGTACAACTTACAAAAAGTTTGCGCCCGGGTGGCTGACAACTTTTTCATGAATGACTCAATAAAAATCTTTCGGTTTTTTTTTTTTTTTTTTTTTGCTTTTTTGTTTTTTTTTAAATCAAACGTTTGCTTTATACCGATTTCGAAATCTTCGTTTCGTTTGGAAATTTCGGAATTTCGGTTCGTTTGGCAATTTGCATACTTGGCAGCCAATAAGAAGCCTGCATCCAATAACGTCATGCTTCCGGACTTTCCCTAACGTTATAAGGTGGGTCCGGTGTGTTATAAGGTCATATACATTTGCAGTTCATTTTCCAAAGTAGACGCTCAGAGAACACAAGAAAATGGATGAGTGGTTAAGAATCAAGGTAAAACCTCAGCTCCAGAAGATATATTCAAAAGAAGCTTACAAACCTAAACGTACATTAAAAGCATTGTGGAAAGAGGAGTTCACGTGGCTTGTAGCAGACGACGCAACGCAAACATTGCATGAATAAAGATTCAATAAATTAAGAGCAAATACAGGTAAATACTGTCGGCAGATGAAAAACAGTGATGTTTTATACATGCAATGAATGTTATAAGTATATTTATAACTTAATTTTAAAGTGTTGTTTTGTTATATATTCTGATCATCAATTCTTAATACTTTGCAATGATGCTTTTTTTTTTTTTGCGATGAGTCGTCTTATTGTGTTTCAAGTTGTGAAAAATGGGGCAGGCAACTTTATGGCTTGGTAGGCAACTTTTAAGGGGTGTCTGCCCTGGTGTCCGGTAACTTTTTGCCATGAGTTTCAGACACTGATAACACCTAAGTTTGTAACAAAATTTGACCGTTGTTAGGGCTCGTGATGGTGTTGGATGAGTTATTCAAGCCTGTCACCAGTCAGCTAACAAGAAAGTAAGTAGCCTCTGGACAGGACACAAGGGGCTATGTCTCTGGGGAAAGAGAGAATATAAGGACACAGCCCAAAGAGTGGCAAAAGAGCAAAATGGTGGATTGCAGGTGTGGAGGACGGCTCGTGTGCGCACATGTGTGTGCACGTGAGACGCTTGAGGGACTGGTCCGCAGAGACAATGAGCTCATTAGTACTTACCCTACTCTATATGAAGGCAGCTCATGAACTAGGCTTGCACGAGTGCCATTCCAGAGCTGCCTTTTTATTTGCATATTCGAATTTTCGGCCCCGTGCGTATAAAAGGTGTTCATTTGCGGTTTGCTGTGTGTGTGTGAGTTTGTGTTTGTGTGTGTGTGTGTGTGTGTGTTTGAGACATAAGCCTAAACACGGGATGAGACTCGTTAGGCTGCAAAAAACAGGTCACGTTGAAAGGGAGGAGAAAGGCAACTTTCATAAAAAGCAAAGCTAGCCCTCCAAAAAAATAGAAACTAACGTAGCCCCCCTTGATGCCACGCGTGCAAAATCAAAATGGCTGCCGTGGAAAAGGCGTTTATCCTCGGTAAATGCGCCGTTCGCTGAGTCACGGGCTTAGCTCTTTATCAGCGCTTTATTACTCATTTCACACATTTGAGAACAAGCCAAAAAAGGAATCGGCTCCTTTTGATAGGCAGGGCACCGGTGACAAACGATCTTTGACTTTCTTCAATCCTGGCCACTTTTTTCATCTTAATGATGCTCCAACTCGCACTGAGTCCGATTTGGAACGTCGGCAGCTCACTTGTGTCCAGGCACTGGCATCATTAGCCGGCTCCCGTCCGCTCTTGGGCCAAGGGTCGTGGCAACAATTCACGTGTTTGGGAACATGACGGCCATCACTCACGGCTGTAATGAGGGAGCAACAGATGGATGCCATTCTCGAAAGCACTTTTAATGACCAGACAGGGAATGGGGCTCCTGAAAGAACTCAAGCGACCCTTAAAGGGCAACTGGTAGATAGCAGCACTAAATTCAAGGCAGCGGGGGCTCAGGTTGTCTTGTGGCTTCAATAATATATTTGTTGTTGTCTTTACTAAACAAGGGGAAAAGCTCCATCTGGAGACTCGTGGTTCCTTCATTGTTTTTACATTTCATCCATGGAATAATTTACTCGGAGAGAAACTGACACCACCAAACACAACCATTTAGGAGCACTGTGTCCTTTCACTTCAAATCCCAGATTTAATAACCGGGTTTTAGAACGGCTAATCAATACTGGAAGATTAGTTGTGGGATTTCACATGACAAAAGATGTAATCCCTTCCCTCATTCCCGCTGTTTTTGGAGCCCTCAACAAAGACAAGCTCAAGCACTCTTCTCCGTCCGTTTCTGCTGACAGAGTAAATTGTAGACATCCCAATTTCTTTCGAACCAAAATATGTTATCAGCCAGCAGTAGGATCCTTCATAGTGCCCCTTGTGAGACACTTAGAGTTACCTCATTCCCCCTGCCTTTAATTAGCGCTGTGTATTCGTAGCCCAGATGAGAGCCCAAGACTTTGGGGAGGACCACCTGGGGATGGCGACAACAGGATATCAGGGATTCTTATCGGCGGCCCCCGGGGGGTGAGTCAGGAAAACAGCTTACGCAAACAGCCTCCCAGGTCGCCTCCTCATTAGCGCTATCGTCACTATTAACAGCATTAGCGTCTGTGTTTTGATTGCCGTCATTAGCCTTAACAGCTTAAGCAGTGCTTAGCAATGAGCAAAAGGTCGCAAGTGTGTCTGGTGGCTGTTTTAAAGAACTCGACTGTATTTAGTTATTTATTTTCAAGTGTAAGGACAACATTTGTGCATAGACCACAAACCACTCATATTTGGGATGAATGGAATGCAATTGGCATGATACAATTTACCACTTGTTTGTTAGCCAGAGTGTCAGTGTATTGCTGCATCCTTGGGAGATGGAGATAATATGTTAACATGAAATGAAAAGGTCAACATTTCAGTCTTCCTTTCTTAACCAGCGCATGGCATCAATCAGAGTTAAACAAAAGTGCAGACATGCAAAACAATAACGGATATCTCTAGGTGGCATCGTTTGATCTCTTAAGTGCACCAAGATTGTCCATTTTGGCTTGATTCAGGAGGGCATTGAGCCTTTCTGCACCAAAATTGTTAATGCCTGTTAATTGTTGCCAGCTCAGTCCGTCGATGTCTACTTACTGGTCTTCCGAAACAAATATCTATTGGGGGCTAAATGAAGCGGGAGAAAGTCGTATACAACAACCCAAATTGTAACCTTCGAGTTTCAAGCAAGTCCGAAAATCAAGTAAAACTTCCAGTTCCAAAATCGACCTATTCAATCTCTGTAGACTCACGGACGGATGCAAAACAAGGACAAATAAATGGAGCGTGATGCGGCCAATGGTGTTTCATAGATCAGTTGTGGAGACAAGTGATGCGCTATCATTATCTATCAGTTATTGGTCCAATAACAAAAAATAATGTGTCACTTGGCACACTATTACATTCCGAGCTTATAGTACGTTCTTGATCAGTTTCTACCAAAAATTAAACAAAAATAAAGAAACAGATAATGATGATAAATACATTTCTTTATTATGATAAAAATACAATTGATATATAAATACAGTATATATAATTATATATTATATATATATAATTCTCTTTGGATCTTCCTCTCCTCCTGCCTCCCTGGACTGTGCCCTGGAGAAGTCCTGATGCCAGTTCTGATGATCTTGTGACCATACCACTCAAATTCTACATAGAGCTCAATGTGCCCTCTGATGGTGATTCGCACTGTTTTGTTGTTCACATGGGTTAAGTAGCTGATGACTAGAAGTTTCCCGTAGCATCGCATGGGATGGATTTTCTTTTCCAGTTTTGCTGTGAGTTTCCCGATATATGTAATATATATATATATATATATATATATATATATATATATATATATATATATATATATATATATATATATATACACACATAGTTGGAATGTGCTCAGATGGCACGAAAAATGGATTTTGGTCCAGACAAAAGGAACTGGGGGGAAAAAAAAGGAATCAGCGGGAACGCTGCGCACCGAGTCGCTCCCTGCGTGATCTGATAGCACGGGCGTAACGCCGACGCAGAATGAAGGCGTTTGCATCATCGCCTTGTGAATAATCATTTTGGGTGAAAAATGCGGGCAGCAAGCGAGATAACAGAAGGCAGGCAAAGATAGCAGCTTCTCTTCTGCTCATCGCCGTCTTCGTTTCAAATGGTCCTTTTGTGCACAGTGTGGCATCTCCCACTCTCCGGGCCTGTGATCAGGCGGGCTGGAATGACAAGGCTACTGTCAGGCAACGCACGCCGTGCATTCAATTAGAGCTGTTTAGACAGGACACAAAGAAACCTGTCGGCTATGGACAGGAAAGCAGCAGAGAAAAAGCAAAACGGAGATAGGGAGGGATCGAGTGAGAGAAGGTTGTGGTTATTGTCCTTAACCGACAATGAGGACATCGCCTAAGCAACGGGGTTCACATTGATCAAGATTGCAAAAAAAACAAAAGTTGAGGGAATAGGAAATCCATCGCTTGGAAAGAACTCATTGCCCCGTAAGGCCCATTGTTCAGCCATTATTGTCAGTTGCTCCCCTTGGACAACTTGCGTGTATCTGCCAAATCCCCCTTGGAACGGCAGTCACCCAGCTTGAGACAATTGATACTGGACAAACGTATTGACCATTCCTAATAATGTGACAACATCCGGGCAACCCAAGCAACGGCAACTATGCGGGTCTGATGTCAACCGGTATTTTAATCTCAATATTATTCTGATAAACAGTATGTGGTTAAACTTCAGGGCTAAGTTACGACAACCAATGTTCACTGATGTACAAAAATGCCTAATTTACTGAGTTTATAACTACTGACTGGTAAAGGCCGGAATGTTGGGTAGTCAAATAGAGTTGTTAATTTATAATGTGCACGAAATGAGCATTTGATAACAAAGTCAGAAACTCCCCAGTTTTTAGACATCATTGAAAGGTTACTCTGGATGATTATGGTGTAAAACGGGGTATGCTAAGAGTGAGTTTGCTTCCCTGATCCACTCAGAAAACATTCTAAAATGCAAAGCTCACACAGCAAATCCGTTAGAATTTGAACATTTTCACATATTTGCTACGAAAGTAAGCAAAATCCAAATCTTGGATGCCTGGAAGAATTTTGACTGTGTTTGATGTAAAAGTATTTATTTGACCAAGACATGTTGGTTTTCCCTACTGTGAAACAGGACAAACATTGACTATGAATATTGTCATCCGGGGTAAATCGATGATTTGTGGAGGAGATATTTTAATCTGAAGAGGCAACAAGGGCCACCCAAAGTTGGATGAAAGAGTGAGGCAAAACAATGAGTACTCCCGGGAGTCTCGGAAGGATTGATCGTCTTTCCGCGTCAGTAGCGGCCAAAGCTAACATGGCTGGCTAGCTCGGAGATTCACATCGCTCCCTTCCTGCCAAAGAGCGTGCAGCTATTTTATTTCCAACTTGTTTAAAGATGAGTTCGGGTTAACTTTGGATAAGGTCGGACCAAGTAAGGAGAAATTCTCTCAAACTTTTTTTTTCGGCTCTATGTTAAAATGTAAGCAGAGAATGATGCAGTACACAAGGCTCCCCGGAGCCAAAAGAGACTTTGTGCCAAATAAGGACAATTCCTAGTACAAGTCTGCATGAGATGGTGGAAAAGACAAACCACAGTGCCGATAAGTCAAAAGCTCTACAGGGGATTCGTGCAGATTCACGTCATACCTTTTCCAAGTCGACTGAGCTGTCCTGGTTTTTATTTCCAGGACACGACAGCTGTGATTTGCTCGACGGTACACGATTACCCTTGAATTCACTCTCGTTTTGGGAGGTGCGAGTGCGGAAAAGAAACACTGAGATTTTTGTAAGAAGAGTAAGAGGGAACGAGGAGTTTATTTTTTTTTTGCATGTGCGTATTTTGTCACGATTTGTCAGTGTTAAGTCTTGCTGATTTGGGGGGGTGTCTTATATGCAGGGTTCGTACAGCTTTTTTATGACTTTTATTGCCAATTTTCCCATCACACATGTAAATCTGCAATTAAATTTTGGCAATTTTTAATCTTGCCTGTGCATCAATGAAAACATGATTGTTAGATCGTGAGTAAATAGCGGATACATTTGTGAATCTGAAGAATACTTGTTAATAGTTTTAGGCAAATATCTCTGCACAGAGTCGTTAGGAAAACGTGATGATCATGTGTACCTTACATTTTCAGTCGCAGGAAGTTCTTATATTACAATTTACCACTGTGGAATGCTACAATGTTTTTTTTGTATGGCCCATAATAAATGTCCATAATTGTCACGTAATCCTTGCACTTATACCCTATTCATAGTGCTCTGTTTAGGTGTAGCACATGTCCTCGTCGCGTGACCCTTATGGGCCATGTTATTTTGTAGGATAATGCCATACAAACTAATAGCAGCTGTCGGTAATCACGTAGTAATAACAAATACAATGGCAAGGGAAAGCCACCAGAAAGCAGTAAAGGCGTCCTCTTAAAGCAGACTTGTTAAAAAGCAAGGCATCAATCATTTACAAGTGTTTCATCCAAAATGCAAGCACTTCTCAAACATTGAAAACACAACATAAAAACTCAAGCATTTTTTAAGGATTTCAAGCACCTGTGCGAGCTCTGTAGATGGTGCAATCTACGCCGCCATCAGGGTTCATTTCCCATTGCATTCGAAGTTGTATGCAATTGCACCTCATAGTAAGATAGAATATGTTAATTTCATATAGCCACAGCTTGGTGGGTTCAGCTAACTGCAAGGGTTCAAGCAGAGAAAAAGTGGTGGTCCACACAATGAGTCTTTTTCCTGCCTAAAAGTTGATTTGACTCTATTGGGCCAATTTGTGGAATGTGCAAGCGCACTATTACCATTAATGAAAAACGGTTCGCATCTCTGACGATAATGAGAGGTGTCGGAGGTCGCAGGTAATGGGCCGCATTCCAATTCTTTGTGCCGGCACGCTTGACCGTCTTACGTACCCGTGCTCTCGTGCTCGCAAATCGATAATGCATCCGTGTGTGGGGAGACTCCCTGCCACAAGCACCTTATTTAGCGCGGGAATCAATGAGGGAAAAAAAGTAACATCGGCCCATTGCATTCGGGACTTTGGGGCCCATTTGTTTTTGTTTGCGTTTACCAGCCAAGTGCGGTGGTCAATGGAAATCGTCTTCAAAGCTGGTTATGGTTAGTTCAGTTTGTTTTTTTGAATCGCCAGTAACTGATAGGTAAAAAAACTATTTAATAACAGCAAATAATCCTGCCGAACAGTAACTTTGTTGTGGTGCCGACGTAAACAAAATGCCTGTACTTTAAGTAATATACAGTATTATTCATCCTTGGGGGAAAAAATACTAATGTTGTAGTGATGATCGCATTAAATTAATCTTGTGGCACCACTTATAGCAGGGTTAATACATGTTTTTTATGACCATATTCAAGAACTTTTTAAGGAATTTCCATGACAATTTATATTTTTGCAGTAGTATTAAGAAAATGAATCTTGTGTGAGTCATGCATTTTGCAGTCAAAATATATTTGCGATTTACATATGGATTCTTTAAACACATGTGCATTTATCAAGACATATGATTTGTAGATCGGGGGTAAACCATGAATATATTTGTGTATCTGAACGATATGTGTGTTAATAGTTTTGAGACAAACCTTTCTCCCCTATCTGTGTTGGGTAAAAATGAGTAATCTGTTGCTTATATTTTCAGTTGCAGGAAGTTCTTCCCATTACAATTTACCACAAATGCTACTTTTATTTTTTTGGCACGATCATAATAAATTTCCATAATTGATACTTTGCTTAATCCTTCCACTAATGAACAATTCATATCGCCCTGTTTGGGTGTAGCAACCTGAAGGGGGCAATGCCGCTTCAAAGCACAATGCAAACCAATGTCAGCTCCCGGTAATCACAAGGGAAGAAGAAATGTAATGGTAAAGTGAAGCAGAAAGCAGTGTCATTTTTAGCAGACTTGTTGAGAAACATGGCAACAATTTCAAGCATTTACAAGCACTTTATCCAAAATTCAAGCATTCTTCAATCCTTGAAAACAGTTTTGAAATGTAATCATATGTAAGTATTTCAAGCACCCTTACAACCCAATGTTTTTATAACAGGAGAGTTAAAGTCAAAGAGATGGACAGGCCAAATAAACAATGAAGCTGCAAGCTGAGGGCCGAACTGATGAAATGTAAAAATATTTTAAAATATATAGTCTAGTGTAGGAACACTTATTAAACCCGCGAGCTACTTTTTGTTACTGATTAGCAGTAAGGGCTAATTGTTTGAAATGCATTTCTAAAATAGCATATTTTGTTTTTATTATGTTGTTACAATTTTATTAGTATGTTATTACCAGGTTGTCACTTTTAGAAGTATGGTTAAAATAAGCACAGATTGTTTATAAATACACTGATCACATCAATAAATTAGCATGCCCGTTAGAAATCAAATTTCCTAGAATATTACGATGACCCTTCATTAGTGAACTATTTTCAGAACCAGTCTGCAGGCTACGCATGTGAAATGAAATGAAATGAAATGATCTGCATTTCTATAGCGCTTTTCAAGTCAATGACTTCCCAAAGCGCTTTACAATGTGCTTCACATTTCCCAATAGCGGCCGTGCAGCCATGTAAGGCGATAACCTGCTTATTGGGGGTCTTAGGGGTTCAGTGTCTTACCCAAGGACACTTCGGCATGTAACACGGACAAGCCGGGATTCGAACTGGGATCCCTTGATCCCAAGACGAGCACTCTACCTCCTGAGCTACTGCCGCCCCTACTGCTCTTAGGGGGCTACCTTGTGCGTGTAAGCACCACGTTGGAGACCTTATGTCTATTGAACCTAACTGTATGTACTGAAAAGCTAACAAATATATTCTGATATGAAGATATGAATAAAGCAATATTTAAGTATAGAAATCTCCATCACACCAATATTAAAGATGCTGGTATCATTCAGGCTCCATCTGTAGTCTAAATTTTATATTTTTAGGCAAAAGTTGGCTAAAATCACTTCAAAGAATAAAGTCATTGCAATTTCAGTAAAAAGCAATGAAATAAAGTGCAAGGAAATGTAACGTAGAGTGAAAACAAATATACAACAATTCCTAGCGAATGATTCAACGATAAATCAGGATGATCTTAGGGGTCGATGTTAACTTTCTCGGGGGACGGATGTGGCCCGCATGCCTTGATTTTGACCTATGTTGTTTATAAGGTTATGTTTGGTTCCTATGATGATCAATATTTGCCCAAGACATTTACTATTCTTCAGTTGGATTATCAGACAGAAGCTTTCAGTCCATTTGCGGCATAACGCAGTCGACACTATTACTGTATGTAAACATTGTGGATGATAACGATGCGCATTGCAATGTGTCATTCCTTTTTTATTGTTTGCAAAATAAGCCGTTTTCCAGCCCCCGAGCGTACCGGGCCATTTGTATTCATGCGAAGCAGCACTAGCAAAATATAGGACAAATATACTCCAAGAATAGATGCTTCCTAGCCAAAGCTTATCCCTCTCATTCTGCTCACAACTCAAAACCCGTCGATTTATTTTCTTCTTCTTTGCAATACCTTACGCAAAGCAGTTTGGATCCGTCAAACGGCTCGGCTTGGGAACCCATTCCGGATTCACGTCACGTCACTGTCTGCAACCAAAGGATAATCTCATACTCGGGGCCAGCAACGATTAAATGGTATTGATTGGGAAAAGAAGAAGGAGAGGAGGAAAAAAATAAAACACAGTTTGTCTGATGTTGTCCAGTAATTGCAGTTGGTTGTAAGTAAGAAGACAGGATCCTGGTAGATAACAGGGATTTACGCAGTAGGCTTCAATAATTCATTCAAATACAGCTTTCTATGTCTACCCAAAGGTTCAACAGAAGAGAAACACTCCTCGCCCCCTCCCCATCAAGTCAGATCTGAAGTCTATGTGAAGTGACACACTGCCACAACAAGACATCAAATTAAAAGGTTCAAAGCAAAGTTGACGCATGGCGGCACGTCTGCGCTTTTCCCCGCTCAAATTCATCCCGGGAGGCGAGAAAGAGCTTCGTCCCACCGCCGGCACCTGACACACACCCAACATGTCAAAAAAAAAGAAGAAAAAAAAAAGACCGCTCGAGTACAGAACAATCCCTTCTCTGCCTCTAATATTAATAAAGACGGGCATAAATAGAAGCGCCTTCTTACTCTGATGTGTCACACAAAATCAAAATCAAACCTGAGAAATGTCATCATCTGCCTTGACCAGCTGGGTGTTTCGGCACTGTTTAGGAATTCTTGAATAATCTAAATAATTATTTACGTTTCGTGTGTTCTTGCCCAAGCAAGTTGAGTTGATATCGGACAGATGGGGTCGATACTGGACAGGAAGGGGACAGACAGAATTAACAACAAATCAGGATATCAATAACTAACAGGAGAAACTAAACGGAAACGGAAACTGGAGAAAATAATAAACAGGGCCAAAATAGACGGAAACAAAACTGGAACCCGAAATTAAACAGGACAAAAATAAACGGGAACAATACCGGACTGAAGATATCAGCAGGAAAACAGGACCGAGTCAAAACCCACGTCCTGTGGGGCAGAACTTCGTATGACGGACTGACACCGAAGCAAGAGAGCACTGAGCTTTATATAAACAGAAAGTCAATATCTCAACGAGCCACAGGTGGCACAACACGGGCGGGGCCAAATCGGCACCATGGCAACCGTGACACACACGGGCGGGGCTAATTGGGCACCATGGCAACCGTGACACACACAGGCGCGGCCAATTGGGCGCCTTGGCAACCATGAAAATTAAAGTCCAGCATAGTCTGTGCCCGACCAATTAACTTGATTTGAGGGACAGAGCCCAGGGCAAACTTGAATTTTCATATTGTATGTGTGAGGACTTGGCAGGAGAGAGGGTGTTTCTGGACGACTCACTCGAGCACAAGGGGCTGTGTCATGCGAGAGGGAGACGGATTCCATTGCGGGGATCCTCCACAAAGCAAAAGAAACGATGATCATTGACGGAAGTAGCATGAATTCACCGATTCATGGAAGATGAACACTAGTCGAATTTGTAACTCACATTACAACCAACATGGCATCGCATAAATCTGTATTTCAATACAATGTTGCAAAAGGTCGTCGTTACTGCCGTAAACAAGCGGTGGCGCTCATTCTTTAAGGGAAAGCTACATGTATTAGTAGTTAAAAATACGTTCAATCACATCAAAGGGTGGAAAATAAAAAAAAAATTAAAAACAAAAGTCAGCGAGAGAGAGAGTTACGTCCGATACACAAAAGTAAGGATTCATATTTAAGGCCCAACCTGACCTGAGTTTTGGGCTCGGGCTAAGCCTGGGTCCAAGATCTTACCTCTACCTCTTGTGTCACTCTTTTTCAAGGATTCTTATTTTCCTTATCCGGAGGCTTTTGCTTTTTCCTTGCCTTCATGCAGGTTTCATTTCAGGGGAATTAATTGTGGGCTGTGCAGTTCTTTGAGACTTCATGTGATTAAGGGCTATACAAATGAATGAGACTTGACTTGACTTTAAAAGTCTTACGCCCTCCTCTGGCTTAAGTCAGGCGGAAAAAAGGACAATTACTGACAAAAATCAATATGTGACTGATGGCTAAAGGTTGCAGTCAGGGGAGCGCTAGCTTGTTAATATTTGATGCACGGTCACAAGCCACCTCTCAACAAACCACAAACAGCAAAAAGAATCAAAGAAGGAAACATGGTGAGACGGCCACATGAGGACAAAGAATGTGCTTCAAGTTGCCGGTGGCACTCGGCGACCGCTAGACCACAGAGTTTTGTTACTGTCCTCTTCCTATTACATACCTGTCAACCTCAGAGGCCCTGTGGCCTTACAAACCGTTGTATTCTTCCTTATTAAACACAAATTAATATCACACCATACATTTTGATTCAAATGCAAAACAAAAAAATATGAATTTGAATATGTAATGAAATTAATAGATTTTCTTGACATCACACATGTATAGAATTGGAGTTTATCCTTTCAGTGCAAGTAAAACAAATGGAAACATCCATCCATCCATCCATCCATCCATTATTTGCACCGCTTATCCTCAGTAGGGTTGCGGGGGTGCTGGAGCCTATCCCAGCCATTTTTCGGCAGTGGGCATGGTACACCCCGGACTGGTTTCCAGCCAGTCGCAGGGCACACAGAGACAGACAACACACTCGCTTATTCACACCTAGGGACAATTTGAACCTGGAGGAAAACCCACGCCAGGACCATGCAAACTCCACACAGGAGGTTCGATCTCACTACATCAGACATCATGCGCTAACCACTGCGACGCTGTGGTTTCCGTGTTTTTTCTCATGTTGAATGGCCAAACAGACCTTCTGTTTATTAATTTGTGGTAAACCGCCGAAAAAAAAACATTTTTTTTTGTACTTGAATTCATTAAAAAAATGCTAGAGGCTATTAAAGAGGTTTGTTTTTGGTTTCAATGTATCATATATATTTATTTGTATAATCATTTATGGTCCAGGATTTCACCAATCAGTAGTTATTTTTGGAAACAAAGCCCTGCGATAAACAAGGGTTTGCTATAAATCAAATAAATTAAAAAAAAATAATAACATAATTGTGCTAACTTTAATTATTATTGTACTACTTTACTGAAAACAACATACATAACTTTTTTTTTAATTCCACTCGAAGGTAATTAGTTGTATTTATTCTTGTTTTCTTCTTTTTATCGAGAACAAGATAAAACTATCACAAAACTTGAAAAAACAGGTACAAAATATAGTAAAATAAAAAATTACAGCAATTTTTTTAACCAAAATGAATAAACTGTATTAACTCATAAGCCACAATGACAACAAACAATCTGAAAAACTGTACATTTAGGAAACAGGATATAAATAAATACATACATGAAAACACAAATAAAAACACAAATGAAACTGGTGCCGGAAATTATTTCGTAAACATTTCAAAAGAACAGTGTGTCTCCAGAATTTTTGATAAAAGAAAATATGGTTTGGCTCAAATAAGGTTGAAAAACACTTCTCCATTGGAAAAGTCTTGCATACTTGCAATGTATTTTTCATGAAAAAAGCATACACTACCACTAAAGAAATACTCTCACATACATGCTGAAATATGCATCTCAGTGAGGCGAGAGCATTCCACTGTATATGAAGTGGATTTTTTTTTTCCCCAGTTGGCAGAAAGCCGCGGTCGGATCAGTATGTAATGACGTACAGTACAAACATAAAAGGAACTCGAGATCCTGAAGTGCCGCGGTGAATTAAGATGTAATTCTCAAGACATTTTTTTTTCCCTCGAGTGCCACACTTGATCAGCATTCTGCCTCCGACTCTACTTTTGCTTCTTTTCACCCTGTGTAGCTCCCAGGGGGAGGGTTTGAACCCCATGCATGTTAAACGGTCGGTCGGTGGGTCGGCCGGGCTTCAGGCGGATGGGGGGTTTCCGGAGTCAAATAAGCACACCAGTAGCTGAGAAGAGGCAGGAGGGACCCTTTGAGTACACCCGCCCACCCGTGTAAAAAAAGGGAAAAAAGAAAAGATCAATCTCATGAATTTGCCCACTGGGAGTCGTTGGCTGATCAGCAGAGACGCGAGCAGATAATGAGAGAAGCGGGGGAGAGAGGAGTACGTTTTCAAAGGTATCGAAGTCAGATTGAGCGAGCATGAGGATGGATTAGAGAAGACAAAAGAGCAGGTGAGCTTTGATAGACAGAGGCAGGGAGTGCCGACATCAATGTCAGCTTCGATAAGAAAGAGCTTAGCGAGACAGGGGAGGGAAGAAAATGGACAATGTTTTTTTTTGTTCTTTTCCTTTTCTTGCCTTTCAAATTTAAAAGTTGAAGGCGCATTGTAACTGCTGTAGAGTGAGGTGAAGGTTTGAGTTGTGTTTTTTTGCGTAAAGGGTGAACAAGTCCTATTATGAGTAGCGGCAAGGGACATTGATTGGGGAGCTTGTCCTAAATTTGAGGTCTGGTACAGCCCGAGGCTGATTTGTACACTAGCAGACAGTGCGCTATGTAAATGTCAAGGAAATCAGCGGGGCGAAAGGCTGTCTGTCTCAGCTGCCTTGACAGGACATCACGGGTCAGGTGAATTCTATTGCTGCTTTGCAGCGAGTGCTATAGTCAATCGGTGTGGCTCGGAGTTAAACAATAAGGACGAGGTTGAGCCCTTATGAACAGAACTCAGACGAGTAGGAAGAGATGGGGTGCTTTGGGTTCTGTGAACTATGATTAATTAGATACGTCCATTTTGGACTAGTCCCTACTAATCATTTGATTAACCTTGAATAACCCAACTTGACTTAGGTTTAGGCTAGGGAAAAACGGTCAAACCATCGGGAAGAACTTTCCTAAACTGAACCTCAAAATGCAAAGCAAAATGTCTGTTTTAGAGATGTTAACGTTTTGGTCAAGGTTGACTGGCAGCTGCAATCATCAAGGAAGTAGACAACAAGGTATGACAGACTTTGTGAGGATGCAAAACTCCTTTGCTCCTCATCAAAAGGTCTCGTGAATGATTTAGATCGACATTTCAACTGTGTTTTTTTTTTAACACTCTATGGCGTTTTGTAAAATGCTGTTGCGCACCTACAAAGATGATCTTGTTCAGAGAGTGTTTTGGCCTTATTGTGGAGAAGAAAGTGTTGCCCGAAGCATATTGGGATCTGCACTAGCTAGTTATGGCAACAGTGCTTTGAGAAAAGACACTTTGTCAGGGAACGGCATCATCCCTTATCGGCACATTTTATGTTTCCCAGAGGACTGTGTGAAGCGGGTGATATTATTGAGGAGTACTGAGCCTTATTAAATTCCCGAGCATATTATTAACTCTCGCAGTCGGATCGCTCAAACACTTGCTGATTAGGTTTCTCTTTCCTTCTCTCTCTCTCTCTCTCTCTCTCTCTCTCTCTCTCTCTCTCTCTCTCTCTCTCTCTCTCTCTCTCTCTCTCTCTCTCTCCCTCTTGTTCTCAATTTGAGTCCACATTTTTTGAGCACAAAAACTGACTTAATGTCCTCTTTTTGGACATGAAAACGATGGAAGGAACAACATCTAAGCTCTGAAAATGACTGTAGGGTATGTTTACATGGAGGCAATAATCAGACTGGAAATGAACACAATAATGCAACTATGTTCTTATTCGAATTAGCAGGCAACCAGTCCAGGGTGCCTCCCCGCTCACAGCCCAAAGTCAGCTGTGATGTTCTCCAGCACCCTGCGACCCTAGTGAGCATGAGAGGCTAGTGAATGAATGAATGAATGAAAGGTCTTACTCCAAAAGGAACTTTTCCCATTGGAATTGTTGGGTTAGTCCTCTAATTTTCCAATTGCTTGTGCATGTATTTGTGGGACTTTTAGTACACAGACAAATGTTACATGCTAAACTTTGGCTTATTTGCTGAAAAAACTTGTATATTTCCTTAGATTCCTGTTTTCTTTTTATCCTCCACGCCGAAAAGCCCAAAGGAGTGTCCATTTATATATAGTTGATGTCACAGTTTGTGTTTTATTAATCTATAGTATAAGTATATGCTTTTAGCTATCAAAGTATGACCATTTTTTTAAAGCACACAAGAAGCAGCAGTGGAGCTCATTTTTGGGGCACATAGGGAACAAGATTGATATTTGGTTAAATTTGTTAAGTGACATGAATTCATTAATAGTTGTTCTTACGTTAAAAGTTAAATGCAGAAAACAATTTATATTTGTGTAATGACACCACTCTTTTGTCTCCCTTGTATTCAGAATACTCTGAATAAACGCCATGTATACAGGGTGAATCCTTTGTCTCCTTGCATAAAAAGCATCAATTCGGAACGGAAATCAAATGCTCCATTTCCAAAGAAATAACGCCTGCATATAAACATAGTCAGTGATTGCAAACTTGTTTTGAGTGTCAATGACTAACAGTCAGGAAGACGCAACACTACCTGCTGCGACCATCTGATCATAATGACTGAGTTTTGACCCAGCACACGGAACACTCTGCCAGCAAGCTGCTTTCCACTTGACACTTCTTGTCTCTTTCTTTAGGAAAAATGAAATGCAATATACCAAAAAGACAAGATGGCACTCTTAATAATCTGTTAAATATTTTGAGGGAGTTAAACTGAAAATGTGTTGCAATATTTAAACATGAGCACAATCAAACAATTTGAGAAAGGAATTGTCCAGTTACAAACACAAAGTGGCAAGCAATATCTTACATATTTTTTAAGAACAAACCCTGGTGAAGATGTGCAGTCTGGTTCTTATGCTTCCAAGCCGGGGTCAAACAGTCAGGGAAAACTCTTTGACTGACTGCAGGCGCTCATGAAAAAGCCATGCGCTTGGTCATCTGATCAATAGGAATAAGCATTTCCCACAACCCAGAAGCATTAGAATCAAAGACCCGGGGAAAAAGGTAGCCACAGAAAAAAGAGGAAAAATCAATTGGTCAAGAGCTTTGCTAAAAAGGGACTGCGTGGGGTTTGGGGGGATAAATATTGAAACGGGCTAGCTTTCTGTGCATCTGGGGGAGAGGAGGCAAGACATGTGACATGATGTGTGTTGTATCGTAGAGTTCACATAGATATCAGCAGTAAAAGAGAACATCACTATGGAGTCATGAACACAACGCCAAATAATGACAAGTAATCTTGACCTATTTACCTGTGGAGAGCTTAGACACCAACTATATTATTCCCCTTTTTTGGCCAATTTCTCTAGTCTCTTTATGTTGTTTCAAAAGGGAAGGGCTGGGTTTGAATGAAATGGTTTTGTCAGTGGGAATCAGCTCCTAGAAAAAGAGAGATGAACCGCAAGGGCGGCTGCCGCTTTGATCTAACGGTCAGACGGTGTGAAGAATACATTTCAGAAAGGATATTCACCCATGATGGGCCCACTAGAGTGACAAATTGGGCCCCCTGTGCTTTAAATAATACTCTGTTTATGGCTCTAGCATCTATATGCTACTGCCTGGAACCGTACTTCAATAGAATCAGTGGTGCCTGATATAACTACATAAACCGGCGAAATGCTACAAAATTAAAAGCAGCATGCGTGTTAAAAGCCACACAAGAACCCCCCAAGTGGTCATTTCATTAGCACCGTTTCATTTTAATCAGGCATATTTTCAACACCTATGTGCACAAAAACAATACTGTGATCCAATTTTATAGCTTTTTTTCACTTTAAATCTGCTATATATTACATTACCTTGCGATTTTAGAATCAACCTCTTTCTTTCTCAACCTCACTATTAGAGCGCAGAATATCGTGGGATAGTAAAGCATAGCGCTACACACTGAAATGATAGAAGAGCTACTGATTAAGTCATCTCTGTTAAAAAGTACAAACTTTCAATAAATACGAGAGGTGTTTTAATAGCTCAGGCTTTCTCACTGCCTTAACACTATTGATATTCAGTATTCATAATAAAACCAAGGACGTTAAAGGTATGAGTATGGACAAAAGGCAGATAGAACAGTGGAAAATAACCAGAAAGCCGGATTATAGCAAAAGGCCCTCTTCTTCTCATCTTCAGTGGACTAAAAAATGGGAGTTGATTCAAAGGTACAGCAAAAGCCTCAAAGAAAGCAGGCCAACAAAAAAGGTGACAGCGCAGCATTTCTGCAGAAAATCCAATGCGACATTCATGGAGGGGACAGAACTGTTGCCTATCTGTCCATAATCCAGGACACCTTGACAATATCAGGCCTAATCGCACCGCAAGCTGAGAAGCCTGGATCATGTTTAAGGGTCTTGAGAAATCAAAAATGTCCATTTCAACCTCCTGCAATTTTTAGGTGAGACAGACTGCATTGATATTTGATAGGTTCTCAACCGAATTGAAATGACGATCAGATGACTTTGAAAGTACCGCGGGAAGCCTTCCCGGAAGCTTTCACTCGTCCAAGGGTTTGAAACAACAAGGGCACTCTGGCAAGGATACATTCATAGATGAACTCATCTGCAGACAGACTCATCCTTTGAGTACTTTCATCCAGGCAAAATAAACTGATGGTGCTTGCTTTCAACCTGCTGTGCTATTTTGAGTTAGGAAATTTTATTTGATAACTTGAAGCATCTATCATCTGATGACACAAAAAAATTTGCGGTCCAAGCAGAGGACAACCGAAACGGGGAAAAAAATGTTGTGGATTTGAATTGTCACAGAATGCTTATTTGGATTTAAATTTGATATATGGGTTCCCGTAGGGAAATTAATTTCTACCTACTGCACCAATGGGAAAAAAAACATTACATTACATTACACCTAAACACAAAAAAACAGCAGAATAATAAACATTCATGACTGTGGCACGAAACGGGCTGACTGATTCAATGGGTCAGCCAGGTTTGTGGTTTAGAAAGGTGATGGCAGAGGGAATCGGGCTTACTGTTCTGTATCTGTACCCTGACAGTAGCGGGAAGTATTGGTGTAGTGCAGACCTGGGCACTCCGGTCCTGGAGGGCCATACGTCCTGCCAGATTTTGAAGTTTGCTCTTCTTTAACTCAGGTGATACAAATTATAACCTCGTTAGCAAGCTAGCAAGTGCTCGTTAACGATACTGGTGATTGGAATCACCTGTATTGGATCAGAGAAACCTCAAAAATCATGCAGAACATACGGCCCCCCAGGACCGGAGCGCCCAGGTCTGGTGTAGTGGGTATGTGATATCCTGGACTAGTTATCCAGTCGGATAGTAGACCTGTTATTTAAGTCTGAGAGGTTAGGTGTGGGTTTGCTGATGATTTCATCTGCTGGGTATATAATACGTGTGAGTTTGGTCTGGCTGGTAGCTGAGAGCGTAGTGAAAAAACACAAGGGCAGTACAGGAGGATGGGTAGAGCAATGCTTTGGTAGAGTATTGACAGGAGGTGAGGTGCATGATATGGTCTTTTCATTTTAGGATGACTGACCATATTTGTTGAAGCTTATTTTGAATGTCTCATGAATCTCCATTGTATCCTCTGTTTTTTATAGGCTCTGTTTGTTTATGTCAACTCAATAAGAGTCACGATGAATCTTTGACATCTGTAGTCCTCAATGACAGTGAACTAGTAAATCATATCAAAGGCTCAAATTACACTTCCCTAACTCATAGTCACTGATTTCATTTTTCGTGGGATTTATTTTCGAGGGGACAATTGGCGCTCAAGCTCCTATTCAAGTTGATTTCCAAGGCACACTTTAATAGAAATTATAGTTTGACAAATAACCTTAAAATGCCTATTGTGTGAAAGAACCTGGGCCAGGGCGATAAGAGCAACTGGGGAAGGAGAAGCAATGCTAATATTGTGTTCAGAGGGCAGCAGTTTTGGGTTGTAATATGCACAAACAAACACAAACACACTTACACACTCAAGCTGAAAGAGAAGCACAGAAAGCCCTACCATTTTCTAAACATGCATCAGTGCTTCATGCATATTGTGTTTGTGTTCTCATATGAAAGTCTGTCTTATTGTCTGTCTGGCAGAAAAAAAAGTGCCACCCTATTTTAAGGTTCATTTAACATTTTGAAATAACCATGCTAGTTAGGCAGTGCTAAGCCTATTTGAGGATCGTGAATGAAAAACCTTCTGAGTGAACAAATATGGTATTTCTGTGATTTCAAAACTCTTCCTTTCCTTTCTTGAAGCTTAGGCGAGATATAAATGAATTTCCAGGTAACTGAGACATGTGACAAACTCAATTAGAGTTTAGTGATCAAGAATCCATATGCCACATCCATTTTTATTTGCCTCAATTGCTCCTCCATCAGTTGATTTTCTGGCCTTGTGGCCCCATGCTGCCTTCCTGGGGTCAGTCGTATTACTAAAATTGACTGTTTCCCCTTGTGTTGTATGCTTACCGCAGCAAATAGCTTTTTTTGATAGATTCTGATAGTGTGGATGTGATAAGGTACTGCTGGCATCGTAAATACTGCGTTGAAAAATCCCAGCACAAATGCTTAAACATCAATTAAGGCCTTATGAGAGTGAGCTTGCAAAAAAAGTCACCCTTTTATTATGTGTTTCTCTCTGAAATTACCACCTGATTTAGGGTTACTTGTCAGAATTTGTCACAAAGACAAACATATGAAAATGAAAAGACAAAGCAAGGGTTTACCCGAACAGCCGCCTCTCTCGTCGACACGTCTCTTCCTTTCACTCGGGACGCTGGCTTTCACTTGTGGCAGTTGGTTTTTGCAAAATAAATATTTCATTCAGCTCTTTCAGCTGCTTGGAGTCATCTGTTGGACAAGCGGCAATGTACGCTGTCATCTTGCCACTGATTGCGCCGCCGCGCCAGATAGATCCATCTGAGCATCCGAGCCTTTGATGAGGGCTTGGAAGCAATTGCCAGCCCATTTCCCCAGCTTTGTTCTCCACAAGGGCCCTTCTTGCGCATTTTACACTCAACTCAGTCCGTTATTACTCTTTGCCCTCAAATCCAAATCATGTGGGGGCGTGTAAATTACATTTAGAGGTTAAAGCCTTTAGAAAGCTCTTGGGAATAGGGCGGCGTGGAAGTAAATCTAATCATCTGGCCCAAAAGTCTTTGTTGTACAATGTGGAGTTCACTGTTAGGCGCAAATTTACTCGTTCATGTTTTTGTTCCAATGGAAATTATCCTGAAATTGTTTTAGAGCACCTTTAACAATGTTCTAAAAATATAAAATTGTTATCATTAGGAGTGTACCATATTTTTCCAGACCATGACTAAAACACCAAATTGGCCATTAAATTGAAAGTGCGTCATATGACCTGGTGCACCTTACATACTGAAGAAAACGGTGAATAAGATGGGAAGTGCATAGCGTAATTGTAGGTGTCATTTATACTCAAGGTTCTACTGTATATTAGACTATTTGTGTAATAATTGATCAATTGACAAACACGGCTGATCTGATCACATAATCACACTATTTTTACTTAAAGTGCCAGAAACGAATGTTAGAGAATGGGGAAAAGAGAATTGTTTTCAACAAAAACCTGTATAAGCTCTTTAATGTGGCTATACAAATGGAAAAGGCATTTCTGTTGATGCACATGTAAAGAAGTGAAGAGACTGCTTAACCTTTCAAAATGCAGGAAAACATGGACAGGGCAAATCAGTGTTTTGGCACTGTGAGTAACTTCAGTGTGATAAAGAGATAACTTTGAAGGTCTTTCCATATGACAACTTTACCACAGGTGGTCTAGTGGTTAAGTGTCTGCGCTCTCACCGACACATCCTGGTGCTGATGTCGGTTGCATACGATGATTTTTGATTTTGGTTGGCGACATATATCAATTGATAGCACTAATAGATACCGCACGTGTATAAAAAGCCCAACAGTTATACACCAATAATAACAGTAGCTCTTACTGTAGTCTCAATTTATGCACCTTATCGTCCAGTGCACTTTAGGTATGAAAACTATTTGATTTTTATCATGGGGCGCCATATAATTTGGTGCGCCTTATAGTGTGAAATTAAGGTATATATGTTCATCATTGATGTGGCCCCAAAACAGGACGGTGCTGCTTTCATCACGCAAAACCCTAACATTGTCAAATTCGAGTGATTGGATGGATGAGATCACAAATGAGAAGAAGTCTGGATTGAGTGCGGTGCAGAATGTGATCATTTGTGAAAGTCATAGCTGATGCGCCTGTGATTGTTCTGCACAAAAGTTTTATAGCTGCTGTCTTTTGGCAGCACGTTTGGGCCAGCCCATTGGCAATGGCATTGTCTTGTCCGCTCAATGTGTTGCTTGGCCAAGTCATGACCTCGCAACACTCGCAGCATTGTCACTCTCCTTTAATTCTCCTTCTGCGTGTCCCAGCAGCGTCAACCTTTGTTTGTCCGTGGCATGCCCTAAACTGATGGCCGACCAGACGCTTGGCACGAGCGAAGGTTCCTGCGTCGCATTGATTCGATCGCTTCAATGAAGGCGGCCAAAGTTGTGACTTGTGCGACAAGTCTTTCTTCTTTGCAGCATTGCAATCCATCCTGAAGGAGGGCAAATGGGCTGTGCTGTCGAGCATTATAAATTTAGCAACTCCTTTCAGCTGAAAGCACTTCCCCCTCGAGCGACTGCGATAGTCTGTGGCGAGCAAATAAGGCGTTTGCCCTGGGGGGTAGAATCAACGATAGAAGAGCCTTACTTTTCTTGGGATTTTTTGCCAAGTAACGTCGCTTGCGACCGAGCTCGCATTGTACCGTCCAGCACTCGATTGTGCCAGTGACAAAAGAGCACTTTCTCAATGTAGAGTCCTCACAGGGCCTCTCTTTGATATTGTTTGCCATGTCCTAATTATTGAATAGTGTCCAGATGAAAGCAAGCTTGCAAATAATCTTGAAATTTGCGTCTTCACCTAACACATATCGAGGCTAAAAATGGCCTTTAAGCAGTTTGCACGGAGGCACAAATAGACTTAGCTCAGCTTTTGTAGTGTTTCTTTTCAAGTGGTTCTTAGTTTTAGCGTCGTTTGAGGTGTCCTTGAAGAGTTAAAAGTTAAATATGTGTTAACAATGCCCAACTGAGTTCAAAGAGCCCTTATACTTTATTTTTCACTCCTACTGCTTCTATCTTACTCTTAGCCGAGCTGTTCGAGCAGAATACATTAGGGTTGAAAAATTACGGCTCGAGGGAGTGCTGGAGAGTTATGTCATGCTCGTCTTTGCAGTTTTTTTCATTTTTTTTATTTACCAGTGTAGCATGAACACGGTAAGAGTAAGAAAAGGCCTGCTTCAAGTAGAGTCCAAACGCCAACCCAAACCCCAACAAAAAATAATGAAAAAGAGTTGATTCTAGCGGGTCTAAGAAATGTACGTACATGCAAGTGGATTATCAATGAACTGACTGAGAATGCAATTCTGACACAAGCCAGGAGACGGTGGCAAAGAGTAACAAAGTCTCAATTTCCGTACCAGAAATTAATCTATATTGTCGATTGCTAAAATGAAACTTTTTTTCGTATATTCACTTGATTATTTTTCGCCAGTTTGCGGCAGTAACTCAGGAGGTAGAGCACTCGTCTTGGGATCAAGAGATCGAAGTTCGAATCCCGGCTCCTCCGTGTTACATGTCGAAGTGTCCTTGGGTAAGACACTGAACCCCTAATGCCCCCAATAAGCAGGCCAGCGCCTTGCTTAGCTGCACGGCCGCTATTGGTGTGTGAGCGTGTGTATGAATGGGTAAATGTGAAGCACATTGTAAAGCGCTATATAAATGCAGATCATTTAATTTCATCTTAGGTTGTTGTAATCCAAAATACCTGATCTAGAGTGTGCTGTTGAAGCAACACATTTGACAAAAATGTTTTCGGACCGTGACACCAAAATCATAACACCAAACCAATAAAACATTGAACTCTTTACCGTTTTAGGAAACATTTTTGAAAGGACTACATTTTAGGTTGTGATTTCAATTATATTTTTTTTTGTTTTCTACCACAATGGTGCTATCGCTCATTGTTGGAAGGAAGGTAAAAATAGAAATGACGAGTCAGAAACATTCATGTTTTGCTGGTTTAGTGACAAGGGGAAATTAAGTTTCCATTTCAATTGGGTTTGGCCTAGATCAGCTACCATCAGAATCTTCACTCACTTCCTTCAAATTAACGGTTCTATATTTGACTCGACGTGAGTTGACAACGACATCCCGTTGACTTATTTTGCCCACCGCCTTGCAGTGTGAGTTGGCCTGTACCTCATTGGGTTGGTTGAAATGAGGCGGACTGTCAATATCCGTTCGTCTCCACCGTAGACTTCTTTAAAGCGGGGAGAAATTCCGGAGATTGTTACGCCACTATTCGTCCATCAAGTCACCTCATTACATCTCCCTGTTTTGTAAATTTCTATCATCTTTCAGCTCGCTGGCCCTGCCACTTGGGATTTGTTAACACCTGCGTCGTATCCGATAAATATAAAGACAATGGGAATTATGTGTGTGCGTCCAAGAGGGTCTGTTAGACAAAAGCGCTCGGACAAGCCACGACTCGATTCGACTAGAAAGTAAGAGAATGGCACTCTAAAACAAAGTTTTGCGCTCATACCTTTCTGTCTGCCGTTTAATCTAATTTGTGTGTCTTGTGGACTCGGACTTTGTAAATGCAGTTCTTTCCATGTGACGAGCAGAATCAGTGATTTCTGTACTGTATTCTTTCTTTTACAGGAGAAAAAGAACATTAAAAGTAAGCGGCGTTACCAACTGTTGTTTTGGGCAAAGGCATGCTTGGCTTGTTTTGCACCTTCTATCGCTGCTTGATTTTGATTTCCCATGCATCCTTTCATGTCCAAAAATCATTCAACATCTCAAGTGAAAAAAAGCAAACAAAAGAAGCTAAAAACAGCACATCCATCTTTAGTTCATTTTTTCTTTAAGAGTTGCTGGTCCATAGAAGTATCACGGACCGCTACCTTCCCACTAACTTGTTGTCAGTAGCACCTGGACGTTTTGCAAGCGTCTCATAATACCAGAGGTAATCTTGAAACAAACGTTAAAGCAGGTAATTGGTTGAAACCCTAATTAGTGGATTAAGGAGAAGACCACAGCACTTGAGCCATGCAAATCCATAAAGCTACTTAGATCAATACGTGATTGCCAGCTGTCAATCCCTAGATAAGGAAAGGGGGCAGACCTCTCTTAAAACTGACCTCATGCACTCTTACAATACAATGTCAATTGAATTCAAATTGACATATTCAGTGATTCATGGCTCCTCCCCGCTCCCGCAGGACACTTTTTTAAAGCATGACATGATTTCCAAGCCTTCTTCACACCAATGTGAGAGTGTCTTTAGTTAGAGGCCAGCACGGTTGTCTCATTTCTCATTCTGGCTGTGGCATGCATGAAGACAAAACGTTGCTTTTATCCATGCGAGCTGAGTGCTGCAAGAACAATAAATAAAAGAAGTGACTCTCAACCCTTGCGGATTAAATTCACAGTAGCAGTTAGTTGGGGTAGCGAAAATAGTTTTTAATAATTGTCTTTTGAATCATAACATTGCGGGAGAATGCTAGTCAACTAGTTGATTTCACAGTGTTTTTTCTTTTTAAAACTTGTAGAGGAACTGGTTTGCGGTAAACTGAAGTGAGGCGCTAATTTTATTTCACCTTACACAAATTAAATTACTGCTGCTAACAGTTTCTCAATTCAGGCAAAAGCTGAAAAAAATATGGTTGCATTCTAGACCACAAAAACTTGCTGTTTTTTTTTTTCAAACTATGATTTAAGGTTCTTCAGAATCTGCCTTTTACCAGACTCATTTGAGTGACTTCTTACAGCAACGGATGTTTATCAATGCCTGAAATGTATGATAAATAGCTAGTCGACTAGAATCGAAAAACTGGATGTTATGTGTGATCATAGACTATTCCAGTGGTTCTCATACTTTGTCCAGCTAGCAACATCTCACAAGGGTGCCATAATATGCCCAACAAATGAATAGACGACCAGAAAACATGCAAACAATGTAACTTTTGACAAATCTACAAGTAAAATTGATCAAATGTAGATGAACATTTCACCCAAAGTAATGAAAGATACAAACTGAACATCGTGTGCTTTCAGGGACATTTAACTGAAGTGTACTTTTCCTGGCGAAATGTACAATTTGACGCTTTCCTTTGGTAAAGATCTAATTAGGCATTCTGAGAATCACTGAAATAGTCTCCCTGGCCCAACCATACACATCAATGCAGATTTTGGCATCTACATTTGCACTGTCAACACTTAACACAGTCAAGTGTTAGATGTATCCATTCACCAATGATTATCCAATGCTGGCGAAAGAGAACACTGCATCCTTACACTTTTTCTCTCTGTTTTGTCTTGTCCTGTAGACTCGCGGCCTTTGCCTGACGTAGCCATGACCGGCAAGTGCACCCGGGAATGCGACGAGTACGGCCACTCAGACTCCTGCTGGATGCCGGTCCGCACTTCGCCCGAGCGCCGGCCTTCCCAGTCCACCACCACAACCATCCCCCAACAACCAAAGCTTTCCACTTTCATGAGCGGCAACAGCAGCGGCAGCCAAGAGCATCTCGGAAGCCAAGAGACCCTTGCCACGGCCGCCATGGCCAACGGAGAGCCGTCTGGCGGACACCTGCTGGGAGACCGCAATCGCAACCTGCTCAGTAAGAAGATGGCTTCTTCCTCCTCTTACGAAGCTTTCGGCTCGCCAGCTTACGGCTCGCCTCCGTACGGCTCGCCTCCGTACGGCTCGCCGGCGGCCGTTGAGGAAACACTGGGCCATCCCACTGAGGAGATCCCCATGGCACCCCAAGGGGAATACAAGCCCACCTCCTGTGGCACTCTGACCAGGCGGGAGGTGTACCTGTAAGCCACTGCCCCTTCCGAAATTAGTGGAAAGGAGAATCCGTTTTGTGCTGTCGGCTCCGGTTCATTTTACCAACCACTTGCACCCGATGGGGTCGGACTCCAAAGACTTTAAACTAGATAAATGTGAAGTCCGTGGCCTTTTTTTTTTTCTTCAAGCGAAAGGAGTTGCGCTCTTGCAAAACGGTCTGCTGGTGATAGTCAGCCTGTAGAATACCCAACTTGATTTACACAAAACATCCGTACATGCATGCATCCACATCCATCACCACACTGAGACTCCTTAGAAAAACATTTCCAATAAAAATGAAAAACAAAAAAGATACCTTTTTTTAAAAGAACAAACTCTTTGGACCTGACTGTTTTATGTCTTTGGATCTTGCTGCAACTAAAAACTGAATAAGGGTCCCAATTGTCAGGAGGACCCCACAAAATGGACGCTGGCAAAGACTGATATTTAAAATCTTCTGCCAAGACTGTACTTATGTCCCCACATGGACAACGACAACAAACCTTGTACAGAAACACTTGAAACCCTGTTTCCTTTTCTCTTCCTCTCCAAGATTCTTAGCTGCGATTGGTGATGTCGAACCACCACACGAGGCGCAGCATTGGGCCTGCTAACGGCACGCTGTTGTCGAAATGGATTCATAAGTTCAACAAAGCTGGTCTTATTCTGCTAGTAAGCAGATGTATAATGAATAATACGAAGGTGGTGTGTATACAAATTGATGTGCACGTGTGTAGACAGTACAACCTGGAGTTCATGATTTGTCCCTTTTTTTAAAGAGCAATAAGGATCACCATATAAACATGAACCATCAAGCAATCATCGGTTTTGAGTCCCACTTTTTCCAATTTAGCATTCGAAGGTCACAAATGCGCAGTGATCCAAATAAGTACTATATGGCGCTCACAAATAATCAGAAAGCCAATGACTGACTTCACAGTTTTGTTTTTTTCCAGATGAGTTTTTCGATTGGCAGCTGATTGAATCATTTGAATTTCTAAGGATTCATTTTGTTTATGACGTGAGCAAAGTGTTAAAGTCAGTTTGCCAAGTTAGTGAAAGGCATCTAATGGAGATGTCAATTTTGTGTTTGGGCTCTCCACAGTGTGTAAGTACTACTCATCTGCAAAAAAATACAGCCCTTATAGTTACTTATCGTACACAGAAAAATTTACTTTTTACTGCACGCTGTATGGAATTTACTTGGATAATAAGATAAAAAAGATAAATCAAAATGTAAAACAATGCCCCTGTATCATTGGACTCCACCGTGTTGCTTGCTTACTTTATAACTAATCAAGCATTAGCCATGTAGTGTAACTTAGTATATTGCGTTCTCTTTTCGGGACTTCACCTTAAAACAAAATGATCCCATAGTTCAAACACAAAATTCACTTTCATCACTTTGTTAACGTAAACTGAAATTGTAGAGATTATCATAAAATTGTACTCTGTATTTGATTTATTTCTTCTCCCTTCTTTTTCTGGTGCCACTTTGTATATCTTAAAAAAAAAAAATCTATCTATAGCGTGAATGCAAAATTGCAATTGTGCCTTTTTCTACCAATGGCTACGATGGAAGGAGCGGGGCCCTGATTCCGTTTGAGGATTTTCTAGCCAGATGTCAGTCAGTCAAAATTGGACTGGATTTAATTATCATGTTAAAACATCCATTCCTATTTTAGTGCATATGAACACCTCCTGGTATGTTCCAAGTTGTTTGTTGGTAGTGATCATAAACGTGTAACGGATTACTTGTTACAATTCTGCTGATGCAAGCACTCTCACTTGGCAATTTATCGAGCGCGTATCGAAAAACGGTTATTTGTCGTGTGAGGTTAGAGAAAGTCTCATTCAATGTCTTGTACACGATAACGCTGCTTTGAGATAAATTGACAAGTGGGTGTGTCAGGCATCCGAAATTGTTTGCATGAAATGAGCTCTAGGATTGACTAAGAAGGCAAACAATGGTTAGGTGGTAGTAGGGTGAGGGGTACAAATAATTAGAAAAAGATGAAAACAACTAAAAATAGCTCCTGTTTCCGTGGTGCCCACAGATGACGGCTCCGCTGTGCGTGCTCAGCCCGAGCCTTCGAGCATTCACGTGTGTAACCAGATTTGTAATATTATAACCAGTGCTATTTGTCCTGAGACCTGTTGCGGATGTTGATATTGAAATCAAGGCAACTTGACTTCTCATCGTTAAATATGAGTCACTATGCACGCAGCTTCGCTGAACATGGCAACATGTATTGAACGCAAGTCCACTTCTATTTATGAGATATTTTATGTGAGTTCATTTGCTTTTGTACAGCTTTGTGTAAATAAATCGCTTGTCATTTTTGTCCCTCCAGAAATTAAAATATAACATGGTAAATCTTACCCGTGTCACAGTTTCTGTCTTCTGCGTTCTAGGTACACACAGCACTGCTGAATATCAACTCTATATGCAATGTTTGGTTAATTCTAAACATTGCAATTATGTAAATGTTGACCAATCTAAATTTTTATTTTTTGTTTTTAGCTGAAAACTTATTATAGGAGACCTGAGGCGTGCCTTGGATTTTACAACGACGCCTTCAGCTTGATTTATTAATGTGTCGTTCACGATCGAACGACCATCTTTATGAGCCAGCTCTTGGAAGGGACATGCAACCAGTGTTTCCTCTAAGCTGCGCACGTGCGCAATTGCGCACTGCTCGCACATTCTCAGCGCACAAGAAAACCTAGCCAGCGCACAAAAATGAGGGCTCAAAATTACTAATTAGGAAGTAACTTTAGTCAAAGTTACAGTGCATGAAGGTAAAAATACACGGGTTCCCCTGACGTTGTGTCATAAATGCGGTATTTTGAAGTCGAGTCGAAGTAGCACGGAGTTGAGTAAAGTTAGTAGTTTGTCGAGAACCGGCTTCTTCGGCTCGGCTCACTATGAGAAACCGGCTCTTTTGGGTCCTAAACGGCTCTTCAGGTTGTTTTTGCTTCTTGACCAAATATTATGTAAAATTATGACTTAGACTAAAAGGAAGGGGGGAATAGAACAAAAAAGAAAAAAATACCAAAATGAAAATGTAGTGAAAATCTGAGAAAAAAAAGAAACAAAAGGAAGAGAAAAAAAGAAGGAACATTTTAGAAAAAAGCCAGAAAAAACAAAAAGAAACAAATGTACGAAAAAAGTAAATAGAGAACAAAAAGAAAAAGTAACAGCTCGGAAAAAATAAACACAATGAGATTTGTTTTTAAGGAATTTAAAATAAGTGGAAAAAAAAACACGGAAAAAAGAAGAAAAGGTACAGGGAGTGCAGAATTATTAGGCAAGTTGTATTTTTGAGGATTAATTTTATTATTGAACAACAACCATGTTCTTAATGAACCCAAAAGTCTCATTAATATCAAAGCTGAATATTTTGGAAGTTGGAGTGGGGCTTTTTTAGTTTTAGCTATTTTAGGAGGATATCTGTGTGTGCAGGTGACTATTACTGTGCATAATTATTAGGCAACTTAACAAAAAACAAATGTATACCCATTCCAATTATTTATTTTCATCAGGGAAACCAATATAACAGCTCAACATTCACAAATATACATTTCTGACATTCAAAAACAAAACAAAAACAAATCAGTGACCAATATAGCCACCTTTCTTTGCAAGGACACTCAAAAGCCTGCCATCCATGGATTCTGTCAGTGCTTTGATCTGTTCACGATCAACATTGCGTGCAGCAGCGACCACAGCCTCCCAGACACTGTTCAGAGAGGTGTACTGTTTTCCCTCCTTGTAGATCTCACATTTGATGAGGGACCACAGGTTCTCTATGGGGTTCAGATCAGGTGAACAAGGAGGCCATGTCATTAGTTTTTCTTCTTTTAGACCCTTTCTTGCCAGCCACGCTGTGGAGTACTTGGATGCGTGTGATGGAGCGTTGTCCTGCATGAAAATCATGTTTTTCTTGAAGGATGCGGACTTCTTCCTGTACCACTGCTTGAAGAAGGTGTCTTCCAGAAACTGGCAGTAGGACTGGGAGTTGAGCTTGAGTCCATCCTCAACCCGAAAAGGCCCCACAAGCTCATCTTTGATGATACCAGCCCATACCAGTACCCCACCTCCACCTTGCTGGCGTCTGAGGCGGACTGGAGCTCTCTGCCCTTTACCGATCCAGCCACGGGCCCATCCATCTGGCCCATCAAGACTCACTCTCATTTCATCAGTCCATAAAACCTTAGAAAAATCCGTCTTGAGATTTTTCTTGGCCCAGTCTTGACGTTTCAGCTTGTGTGTCTTGTTCAGTGGTGGTCGTTTTTTCAGCCTTTCTTACCTTGGCCATGTCTCTGAGTATTGCACACCTTGTGCTTTTGGGCACTCCAGTGATGTTGCAGCTCTGAAATATGGCAAAACTGGTGGCAAGTGGCATCTTGGCAGCTGTACGCTTGACTTTTCTCAGTTCACGGGCAGTTATTTTGCGCCTTGGTTTTTCTACACGCTTCTTGCGACCCTGGTGACTATTTTGAATGTAACGCTTGATTGTTCGATGATCACGCTTCAGAAGCTTGGCAATTTTAAGAGTGCTGCATCCCTCTGCAAGATATCTCACTATTTTTGACTTTTCAGAGCCTGTCAAGTCCCTCTTCTGACCCATTTTGCCAAAGGAAAGGAAGTTGCCTAATAATTATGCACACCTGATATAGGGTGTTGATGTCATTAGACCACACCCCTTCTCATTACAGAGATGCACATCACCTGATATGCTTAATTGGTAGTAGGATTTCGAGCCTATACAGCTTGGAGTAAGACAACATGCATAAAGAGGATGATGTGGTCAAAATACTCATTTGCCTAATAATTCTGCACTCCCTGTATGTGTTGCATTCAAATAATTTCCAATTATAGTGAATCTTGTTGCCAACATTGTACTTCCACTAAAAATGTGATTAAGTACAGTTCTGTATCTTACAACCGACTAAATAAGCCCCCAAACATCTTAATATTATGCGACAAAATATATCAGGAAATAAAAAGAAATGGATATCTTGTGAAAGAATTGTAAGAACAAACGGCGTTTGTAAGCCGCACAACCTTTGCAATAGTACATGAGTCAATTCATTCAAAAGAGAAAAATAATTTTGCGTTGCCGGAAATGTAACTTGATGTCAAGTTTTGGACATGTTTGATAATTAATTATCTTGCCACACTTGGGATTATGGTTGGTCACTGTTGTTTCAAGCGTTGCTCACCGACTTTGTGTGAACGCTCAGACCCATGGAAAATTAGAGGGAACATTGCATGCGACCCTGTATTTTGTAATACAATGTAAGTTAAACACAACTCAATAAACATAGACAATGAACAATAACGGGTGGATGAGCGGGGAGAAGCTTGCCCCAACCCGCACGTAATGATTGACATTTTAAGCGCGATCACCGAAAATTAGATGGGGGCAGGTTTAAGAACTTACCCCTATGGTAAAAGTGGCTAACGAAACCTCTTTCTGCTTGTGATAGGCTTGCTCGCTTCAGACTTGTCCGACCTTTCGCCGGCAAATAAACACAACTGTATTATGTTCTTGTTTAACGACTTTTGGCGTGATCATTTTAGTCAATTACGTCCTTTAGCCAGTCATAGTTTGTAAAACCGGTGACCCTTAACCGGCAACTTGGAATCTAAAAGGCTAAACAAGGGGTGGCCAACCCGGTCCTCGAGAGCCGCATGTCCTTCATGTATTTGGAGTTTTTCTGCTCCAATGCAGGTGATTCCAATCACCTGGATCATTATCAGGCTCTCACTAAGTTTGCTAACAAGTTGAAAATTGGCATCATCTGTGTTGAAGCAGAGAAACCTCCAAAACATGCAGGACATGCGGCCTTCGAGGTCTGGGTTGGCCACCCCTGGCCGCCGTTAGACCAACAGCTTTTCCATGATTTTTTTAGGGCTTTCATAATTTTCTGTGAAGGTCTCCGAGCAGATTTCTTAGCCTAGTAATAACTAATGGCTGAAATGTGATTGGTTAAACACTTAAATATGAAGGCACATATTGGAAAAAGCCCAACCAGGGAGAAGCAAAGAAAGGAAGCTAAACGCCAATTTAGAATTATTTAAAACGTATTGATGGACAAAATATAATTACATCACATGATTCACATTTATTTTTAAGTCAGCAGAGAGGACCTTAACAGCCCTCACAGCCCACCACTGCAGGAAATAGAATAAGTCACCTTTTTTTAGGTTTTACTACGAAGATAGCACTCAAAAGCTACTCCAGAAGGGCAAAGTTGGGACTAATGCGTTAGGAAGGAACACATTCTTGGAACGCAATTAATTTTTCTGCGTTACTTCACAATTAAACGTACTCTAATCATTAACTGTCCCTCCTTTGCTCAGGATATATCATAAACACCTAGATCAGCTAGTGATATCCTATTAATGGTGGCGTGTTTATATCTGCCTATGAAATACAACAAAAACAGTTATGTAGCGCTGTGTCAAGCACAGACTACGGAAATACTGAACCTATCCTTATAGAGATGCTCTACATATGATATATACAGCCAACTAAGCTGTATTACTAATTAAAAGTAGAATACTAAAATCAAGGGGTCAGTTTATACAGTATGTGCGTATTCGGTTGTGTGTTGCCAGTAGCAAATGTTAGGCAGCACTCGGGAGGGGGCGTGGCTTGTACAGGGACAAATAAATCAATCATTCAAATGTGAGCACAGAATGCACAGTAAAAGTGTGCTGAATTGTTGTATTTTATCTGTAAAATTACTTTAGCAATACACTTTGCGTGGAAAAAATGTCTTGGACAGTACCCAAAAAAGGAAGAGGAAGACTTTAAGTCTTTTGAAAAACTAAGACAAAATGGATATGGAGTGGCTCAGCTAAGTTAATTTTTGCAAGCCTAAGAGTATGGAGGCTTCACTTCGTACAAAGGTTGGTATCCATATTCTATTCTATTTATTTTTAGGAGGTCATCTTCAATACAACTATACCATAATGAGTAACTAGACAGTTTTACAGAGTAACCCGCTACGTTTTGGTGTCAGTAATTTTGGGGTTCATGGAATGACTTTTTAAATAAGGTAATTTTAATTTAAGTAATGCGCCCAAACATGGCATTAGAGTAGACAATAGAGGCCAATCAATATGGACTTTGCTGAAAAATGCTGAAAATTGAAGGCACAAATCATCCATCAATTCATCCATTTTCTGTGCTGCGTATACTCACCAGGGTCGCTGGGGTGCTGAAGCCCATCCCAGCCATTTCCGGGCAGTGGGCAGGGGACTCCCATAACTGGTTGCCAGTGATTCGCAGGGCAAACGAAAACATACAACTCACTCGCTCATCACTTTTTTTTTGCTCACACGCAAGTTAAGTTCAAAAGTCAGAGTGAATTTCGATCATTTTGACCACAGTGGTGAAGATATGATGTCCACAATGGACCTTAAATCTTAAAAATGTGATTCTTTCCTAAATAGAAAACATTTATGCTTTCTTTGTAATATAGCCACACTGAAGCTTTCAAAAGCAAAGTGAAAATGTCACTAATGACCATTTCTCAGCATGTGCCTTTTAAAGACAACACTTGTAAAAAAACCTTTTGTTGGTGTGAAAATCTCATTCATTTTCTCTAAATAAACAGTGGAAAGTGTGTTTTAAGAAAACGAGTGGGGAGGAAGGGAATTAAGATAAATTGGAATTAATTTGAATGTTAATGTTATGGCAGTGATTTTTTTTAATGAATAAAACAGCGCCTGAATCAGATAAATACAATTAAAGTGCAAAAATAGCCAGTGGCAGACATCCATAATATAACAATTGCAAATTATTATGCAGCTGTTGATTAAAACAAGATTAATCATGCCGCAAAAATGCAGTTTTGTCCATGTAATGTAGGGGGCACCACGACACCAAAAAGCCAAATAAGACTGAGAGGGTCAGTTAACAAAAGCTTGTGAGTTTTAGATTGTGAAGCAACTGATATTAGTTTTTTTTTTTCTATTTTTAATTCTGTACTTATCATTGTAAGTGACACAAACATGTTCATACATAAACAAATAGACACATGTCTTCACTGTGAAACAACTCAGCCCTCCGTGAACTTTCAAACCAAGCTGCATGCGGCCGTCAAATTTGCAGGCCAACCTTACACTGCAGGTGTTTCTTTGCTAGTGAATAATTCATCAACAGCACATGTACATGAAGTACATAGAGACCAGCCTCGGCCTCAAATCTATAAGCAAGACGTTCAGCTCTGACATTTGACGAGTTTCCGCATTAGTATACAAAATCACATTGTGACACTAAAATAAATGCAATTGTCAGTATTTATGGACTGTTTGAACTTGAACGATTTATATATGCAATGCACTTTAGGTGTTGAGTAGCAATTTTTAAAAGTTAAATTGCCTTGGTAAAAGCTCGTTTCTCAACGTTTGGCTAACGTTTCATACTACTACTAGAACATAAAAAATGTATACTTAGTATTCTCTAACTGAAAGCTAGCGCATAATGTGAAATGCCAATTGGCACACGAGCCAACAATGTGGTGTTTTAGCAGGATTGTATTGTTGTAAACAGCTGCCCCTGCAACGCCTTTCATCCTGTCATCCGGTGGCCTAGTTGTTTACTTGCCACTTCCTAAGCTTAGGCAAAAACCCTTGGGGCTTGCTTACTCCCTGAGTAAGGAATCATGTTGCAGTCATGAGCCTCTCGCACACGAGTGGTAATACCGATGGTCGCATCACCCAAAGAAAGAATAGCAAGCCCACTGGGATGCTATGACGCCAAACGGTTGAAATCATTTCATTGAGAATGAAATCACCTCAAATGGCTTGAACTTTCTTAGGATGTTTTTGTGTAGGTTTTGTGTTCGCAACATACACAAAATGACATTATTCATGACATTTTCCTTTCTCTAAGCCTTTTTTGCTATGATTGACACCAGATTTTAACCGTGGACTTGTTGGCCTTTCGGTTGGTCAGTGGGACTGACGACCGCCTGCACAAGGTGTCCTACCTGGCACACCAGATTAATGTCTTCTGCTACTGCTGCCGTGCCAATCGAGTGGATACAGGCCGCCCAACTGCGGCTTTGCGTGTGGATCTTGCTGTTGCAACAGGGACAGGCTGAAACCATAGCGCTGCATGTTGACAGCTTCTTGCGAGTGTTTGTGGGAAGGAAAATAGACGGACTTGGCTTGCAGGTGAGGTAAGAGGGCGGGGGGTGGTTAAAAATGTCGTCGCTCTGGACATCAAGTAGTGGAACAAATTTCGGATCCATCCAATCATGGGTATGAATAGTTCGCTGTTTTAGCAAGCGAGCTTTCTGTTGAGTCCCTGTTTCATGGCATCGCACCAAGCAGGCAGCGTGTCAATGTTTGCCATTGGACGTCGCCATGGTCAATTTTCCTTAGTGGACAAGCAATATTTGCCCTGGAGTGAGGAAATCTTCTACTGAATCAGGTCTGGGATGAGCATGACTCCCCTAATACGTCGCTGGCCGGCTTATCTGAGAAGTATGTGTGCTTTCCCTGCCACGTTACACGTGTGCAGTGGTGTGGGCCAAAGGAAAACAGAAGGCGGAGAGAGACCCAGGCGGACCATTTGGCTTTCCGGTCTTGTCCCTCCCTTCTTAAGGCATGCTGAGCAGAGCCTGCAATTAAGATTCTGCTCAGCCGGCATGCTGTTCCGATAGCTCAATGGGGCCAGAATGAGCCCAGTGGTGATAAATGACTCGCATTGCTGTCAATGTCTTTTCTGTATAAGCCGAACATTATTTATACGCACCTGGTATTGCACCATCATCAATATCTATCTGGTCATTTTGTGGAGCCCACGACTTGAAGCCAAGCGATAGTTTGATTCCCGGTTCTTTGGAGAAATAGAGTGAACTTTTTCCAGGGTAAGTGACCCTACAAATATTAGCACAGCACCAACCATTGTTGTGAGTCTTCCTCTCTGAGCAAAATGTGATACAGAGGGAAATAATGATTCCTCAGCCACGAGTTAGAGATTGGTAACCTCGGATATCCGAGGTTTTGAAATTTAAGGTCAAATTGTCAAGTAAAGGTTAGAGGGACTTAGATAGTTTTAGATTAAATTGGTGAAGGAAAATCGGTTAGTACAAACCCAACACGATGCTTTACTGTGAGGTTAATCGGACACATTCTCACAAGGGAAAAGGCCTATTTTTTCTTAATTGTTCGCGGGTGTATTTTGAAAATAAAAAAAAAAAACAGAGTGCACTCATGACTGTCATGCCAGTGTGCTGTTTCTCAATGCTAATTTCCAGAATAATACAATTCCAGAATAATAAAATTGAGTTAAGAGAGTGTCTCTACTAACTTAATAAAAACATTTTAAAGCAGACTACCATCTGTCAATCAAATAAGACCGGAGATAAATGTCAGCAAGAAAAATCTGCAAGAGTATAATTCTGGAAAGACGATCTGATATGAGCCTCCAGGCTACAACGAGTGGCTCAGCCTTCGGGGTGTTTTTTTTTTTTTCACTTCACTGTTGTGCACTCAGATCCGGCAAATCAAACGCATGATAGGAGCACATGAGCGCAGACAGTCTATGATTTTTGCTGTTTACTGGCATTTCAATATCTCCATGTAAAACACAAACAAATCCCAAAAATCAATCCAGTGCAAGGTGACTGTCTGACACGAGTGCCTACTTAGGGCCACTAGGAAATCCAGTTACGGGCGCAGCAAGCAGATGAAAAGAGTCCAAGGCAGGAAAGTCACTTTGGCTTCAGACCATCTGGCCTGCCACTTGACCAACACTAGTTCGTCCTTCCAAACTTCCTCGGTGCAAGGCGCTTCCACCTTTGACAGCAGACTTTGGCTTTAACCCGTACATTGCACTTCTGTCAACCGGTCAACGGCTTTCGGTGATGAGAGGCATATGGCCAGCATAAAATCTAAAGTGACACTTAACTTTTTGGAGGGCAATGTGAGGTCATCATTTGTCTGACTTTCAATTCACGCATACCATCGGCATTGACTTGTTTATAGTTAGTTGGCATATTTTATTAAGAAGTTTGAAAGTCTCTAAGCTCTAAGAACGTAACACTCTGGAAGCAGAAAGAATAGTAAATGGAGAGAGGATACAAAGAACAAATAATATCGGAGAAAGACAGTCTCCCCATTAGACATCCTGACTTAGTCAACATAAAATTATAAAAGCATTGTCTTGTACCGTGACAGCAGGCAGAAAAGCGGTAAACTCCTGTATGTATGAATATTGGGGGAAAAAAAATCCACATTCCACATGACAGAATCCGCCACGGTATCATTCATTAAGACAAGTGAAACGTTGGGAGGCTACAAGTATATCTGCAAACGGGTTGCCCACCATATGTTTAGTGTCAATATGACTTCACGGTTACCCGTGTGGAAAATATCCGCAGGCCATGTTGCGCACACACTCATGTGGCATACTCTTCAGATAAATCATCTCCAACTGTGAAATGCAAACGTGCAAACCACATCTAAAAATAATTCCCATCTTCTCGTTTGGAAGTGCTGACCAGAAAATGTTGAGTCCTTCATTTTGACCTTGCTACTTCTCTGGGCTTGGCCCTGGCAGTTTGATGGGATCATTCGCATCTGGAGGGGGCTTGTCATTAGTCATTGTCCCTTGCGGAATATTTGGGGTGAGGAGCTCCAGACGAGAAAGTGCTAATTGGCTTGGCATTTCTCAAATCGTTGCACTGATGTGATGGCGGGCTTCCTCTTGCCATGCTTTCTCTCCCAACTACGAGGTTGGTGAATTTTTAAGAAAAGCAAGAGAATGGTTTGTTCCACATTGAGCTGAAAGCCATGCTTTTGTTTTGTTTTTCTTCTCCTCTTTTCCCACTAGGTGGGACATAGTACCCCTGGAGCTTCCCTGAGATCAGACAGTCTTCTCCGCTGGCGTACTCTTCCAAAATCTTCCCAGTGTTTGGGTTCAGTTTATCAAACATGGTTTGTAAATTTCTCCAGATGATTAGATTAGCATTGGATTATTATAAGTAAGCATTTTTGGGGAAAAATGTTCTGTGCTGAACAACACAAAGCTATTTAGGGACTAATCAAGCGTCTGTAGATTTGTTTAGTGGGCTGAAGTGCCAGACAATTACGACCTTGATGCATATCAAGATGCTGATGAGGGCATGTGTGGCCCATTAAAACGCAGCGACGGGCTATGTCGGACGATAGAGGTTTACAGTTCTCATGGTTATTGGTAGGTGTGGATGCAGTGGACAAAGGCCAAGGTGAGTGCACTCGCTAAATCAGGAGTCTGTTGGAGAACAGAGAGCTCTTTTCATCTCTTGAGGCATTTTGAAATCATTGGCTGCCACAGCGTGCAATGCATTTTCGTCTTCTTGCTATCCATGTGTATCCAGGACTATTATAACATGCTGTACGTGTTGCACAAATTAAAACTGCAGTAGTGTGCTAACGTAGCATAATCAGATTGGCCAAGAGTATTCTCCAGCGCACAGTCGACGAGCGGAGCAGAAAGAGAGCAAGATAGAAAAAGAACTCAAGTACCAGGCTGGTGCCAACTTTGCCACAATCCAAACCCAGACCAGGAACCATCAGCTGTGTGTACAATGTACAAATAAAATACAAAATACAGAATTGCAGTTGAATGAACGTTCTTTATTGTCATTCTACAAAAATACAACTAAATTGGAGGGATTCTCCTTTTAGTGTAAGAAATTGTTTTGTAGAGCAGCTCGCTAGCTGCACATTGTCTTCAAATTGAGACAGGTCTCTGTGATGACTAAAATACAATTGTCCCAAGTTTCCCACAGGTTGTAGCTCCAGGTCAACATTCCATGAGTAATAAATCTGTTTAACTGACAGCATAAACTAACCTGTCACAGTTGCACACACAAATAGTCACACAAAGCCCAACACACAAAGTCCTCGCTAACTTGCCCCAGTGCTCGCATTTGCTGTGTGTTGTCAGCTGAACACAATGCACACTACGTTGCTATCAATGACAATAAATACAATTCAATTCAAAATCCGCAAACCAGTAAACCAGCGATAATTGAAGTGTAAAGTGGCAGGGGTCCATGTAGCCCCCTGCCTTTGTCAAGTTCTTTGTCTAATATTCTAGCTTCATCAACACAAATAAATATTGACAGCTTTTACTTGGATGGCTTCGAAAAATCGAAATCTCTGTTTATTTCACTCCCAACAGTTAACCTAAAGTAATTTTTCTGTGTCAACTTAAGGACGAAATTCATCCCGAGTCCTTTACCTTCTTTACTTGCAGCAGAGCGGGCAATTTGCCTAATTATGTTAGCGCCGTGGGTGGCGTTCTTGACAATGACACCTCTCCACCGGTCTGCCGGCCTGCGTGGCCTCGGATGCCGGCCGACCAGCTCATTCCCCCGAGGGCGGTGATGAAAGATGGCGGGGGAAAGTGCCGGCTCCTCGCACCTGCCAAATGAGAAAAATGTCGGTGAATTTCCCACAACTAGGGAATGCCAGTTTCTCAAAGTCGTGTGGAAGGATCAGGGTCAAAGCTATGGCCTTAACAGAATAGCCTTTATTATCATTGTGTTGCTACAACGATATTAGGGTTGGACTCCAGTTGACAGAATATACAATACAAAATAAAGAAAAATTGAACAATATAGATTATTCACCTCTTATATAAAGTATTAACATCTAAAATAAAAAACAGGGTATTGCACCTAAAACTGTGTTTTAAAAATGTGGTTTAGTGTATTGATAGATCCTGGGAAAAAGTTTACCCTCAGTTTGTTTGTTCGGGCCTTGCGGTATCTGAACTGACGGCCCAATGGTAACAGTTTTAAAAAGGCGGTTGTCTGAGTGGAATTAGTCCTTTTATCCATCTGTTTAGCTCTGCTGTTGTAGCATGATCTGGTAATGTCCTCAAGGGTGGGCAGGGGGGCAGCCTTTGATCTTTTGGGCCTTGGTTAGAATCCTCTGCCGGGCATTCCTTTCTGCTGTAGAACATTCTGCGTACTATGCTGTGATGCAGTATGTTATGAGGGTCTCTATGGTGGCGCTGTAACATGTCTAAGTTAATATCCCCAGAAGATAAGCAAGCCAGACTCGGTTCCTATCTTCCCAAAACAACGGCCCCGCCCGAAGCTTAGACTTTTCTCACAATCATTCCCAGGACCTGCAAACCGGCTTTGGTGCCTCACAATCCAGTATGTAGGAAGTCTCCCACATGTGAGTCTAGCGCAATTGATGATCATCCTCAGGCGCCTCAAGTGACCAAACAACAATCACCTGTAGCTTCCTAAAGTTGTTCTTCCGGGGAACTTTCAGGAAGTAACTCCTGGGCCTTCTTTACCACCACTGCGGTGTTGACCGACCAGGAGAGGTCGTCGCTGATCTGCACACCCAAGAACCAGATGGCGTGGACACTTCTATGCTGTCCTTGTTGATGTGAAGAAGGTTGTTGCTGCTCTGTCCTTTCTGAAGTTCAGGATGTTCTCCTACATTTTTGTGGTGTTCAGTGGGAGGTTGCTCACTAAACAACACACCAGTAGTATTTTGACCTCATACCTGTAGTCTGACTCATCTTCCCTTGAGATTAGTCTGACCACGGTGGTTTTGTCAGCAAATTTGATGAGTATTCGAGGGATGGTTCGGCGTGCAGTCCAATGGATATAGACTGGAGAGAAGGGGACTCAATACACAGTTTCACACTTTTAAAAGTATAAGGAAATCAAATATTTTGAAAGAATAAGCTGATGATTTGGAACATTTCCATGGCTTGTACCCACGTTGCTTTTTTTCCACATTCAGCAAATTGGCCCATAATCCCGGTAAGCATTAGTGCCGTCTGCTTAGAGATGCAGACTGTGTCTTTTCTCTGCTTTTAAGGGAATCTCCTCCAGATGAAATTCCCTAATGACCATCAGCGGAGGTTGTTATTAGAAGGTAGCGGGGAAATCCGCTCAATGGGCAGTTTTGCACCTCCAGGTCCGAATGGTTACCTTTGAAGAACTTAACGTGTGTGTGTGTGTCGGGGGGTGTTTGGGTTAATAGGAGGCCCTGGGTCTACATTCGCCCAGCTTGTTTCTTAATCATGCCTCCAAGTACTTCGATGAACAAGTTTTGTTGCCAGTTTTGTTGCCAGTTCCGTTAAACTTTTTAACACCCTTCATACGCTAAAACAGGGGTCTCCAACCATACTATGTGTTACTAATTAGCATAAAGAGCACACAGTATCACATGCATTTCTGAGATAGCAATGTCTAATGTTATTACTATGTTGTTACTATGTAATAACCAGGTACATTATTGGAAAGATGGTTTAATAGAGTCATTCGACGACTAAAACATTTTTTTACTTGAAAATCTTGATGACCCAGGACTGGTGAGGTATTTTCAGAACAGGTCAGCTGTCCTTAGGGGGCACCCTGGTGCCCAGAGGCACCACGTTTGAGACCCTTGCAATCAAATGTGTTTATAAATACGTCATTGTGCCATTAATTGGCTGAATTTATTGATTATCACATGAATATCTAGCTTTTTCAATTAGCTTCATTAATTACCTGAAAAAATATATATAAATAACATGATAATTGAGTTGAAAACGCATTTTAATTTTTAAATGGATTTATTTTGGATATCGTAATTTAACTAATTCATCAAAGTATACATTCAATTTTTCTATATTCACATATGACTCGTGTGTTCTTATCTTTAAGTAACTGGTTGAAAGAAAATACGTATTTTAGCCTTTGGGTGAGCGATTCTGCAAATGTATTAGAAATTATTCAATAAATCAGCTGAAGTGTGAAGATATTGAAATATCTTTTCATCCACCTGGTTAATGAGCGAAATGAATCAAACTTTACCCGAGAGCACAAAAGTATGCCCAGTGTGCGTCCATTTACTCTCAGGAGAATGCCAATGACACGCCACCTGTTTTGCATGTCTTTGACAGCATCTAACGGAATGAGGTTTCCAGAAGAAGATCATTTGGTGTTTCAAATTAAATCTTAAAGGTCAAGCAATCCCAACACGCCGAACTATTCCATCTCCCTAATCTCCATCGTTTTCCATTTCCCAAAACACCAACCACCCTCAACGTGGATCTGATTTCCTTTTGGAGAGTAGCAAAGATCCATTAATGGCTATTTACTAAGATTCTAATGAATGCGTTGGTGTTTTCACAGTGGGGGTGCATGCTGGGACTCATTAGGGGACAGTTACAAACGCCCAAAACAAATGGGCCACACAATGCCTCTAGCAAAGATTCCACTTAATATAGGAAATATACTCCTGGAGAATTTTGCTTATTAGTAGTTTTGACTTAATTTTCCCTTTTTTTCGTCTTTTTTTAGTGAGCCAGTTTACTTTTTATCTTACAGTGAGCTATATTCTATCAAATAAATATACACTTCTAATACTATACAGAGTGAATACTTAAGCAGGTGTGCTTGAACGAAAACAATAAGCCAAATGGCGTTAGCGGTGCAAGGATTTGGAAAGAACAGGTCTCCGTTGAGCAATGCAATTTACTTTTTATTATTATAATCATAATAAGAAGGAAAGGATTTGCACTTAGGCAAATGGCCTGTGCCTAAAACAAAACAAAGCATTTAAGCAGGCGTTGTGATGATACTGCAAAGTGGAAGGCATTCTTTAGTCAAACTGAAGGAGATTTGGAACTTTTTGGGACATTGAATGCAGGGAAAGTTGAAATACCCGAGATAATAAATTTGACGTAACGATTTTTCAAACCTGCACGTTGTTTTGTCACTTTCATCGCTTTGCGTCCAAGCGACATATTCAGGAGTGACTCATTTGTAATTGTAGAGCAGAATAATAACAGAGGAACTGCAACAGTGGATAAAAGCATCCCTGTCAGGAGAGATGGCAGTGCACGACCTGCCATGCACTCACATGGGATGGTGCGAAAGCACAATGCAGGGGCACAGAGTAGTACAATTAAACATAAGTCCTATTAGGGCAGGGTTCAGGAACACAGAAAGGCAGGCAGCGAAGCAACTGTACCCAGAACACCAGAGGCAAACAGACAGGTGTAAGGTACGTATATCCAATATGTTCAAGCAGTGAAGTCCAATAGTTTGTCAGCTGGTTATCATCATTGAGGACGGCAGACAGGGGTTCGGTACACTAAATAAATAAAAACCAATGAAGGTAAAAGCATGTGAAAGAGGAGAGAGAGAGAGAGAGAAAGAGAGGCAGAGAGAAAACAGTTTAGAATCGCGACACGACCCAGAAGGAGCTTACCTATATTGGGTTGGCACAAACGCCTTGGCATTTTCTTTTGAAAAACGCAAACACGTTTAAATCTCTTGAACCAAAACACCTTGTGACTTGAGCAGCCATCCATCTGTGTCGTACACCCACCATTTCCATCAAAATGAAACCTGCACAGGTGACATTCAATTTAAATAGCTCCCTTAGCTTGATCCACCGTGTGTGAATGTGATTGGCAAAGCATTCTATTTAGAATTCTATTACCAGTAATATCCAAATTTTCAAGATTAGTGCAAGTTAACAGCTCCGTATGGAATAAACCTTCCATCTGGATGAAATAAAAAGCCGTTTTGCATTTGTGAACACACACGTACAAAAGTAAATCATGTTAGAGCAACTCTGGGGAGTCTTTTGGGAGAGCGGTCAATGTGACTTTGTAAACATGCTGTATTGTATAAAGGATATAGTTACAGCTGGTTGCCGTGGTCGGCAAGTTACATTATCTTAAGTGTGCATATTTGTAGCTAGCAGAACTCCATTATCCATCCATTATCTGTACCCCTTATCCTCAGTAGGGTCGCAGGGGTGCTTAAGGCCATCCCAGCTGTTTTCGGGCAGTGGGCAGGGGACACCCTAAACTGGTTGCCAGCCAGTCGCAGGGCACACACAGACAGACAATTCGCTCGCTCATTCACACCTAGGGACAATATGGATCAGCCAATTAACCTGGGCAGCAAGGCGGAGCAGTGGTCAGAGCGTGTGCGGTACAGTTCTGAGGTCATGAGATCGAACCTCCTGTGTGGAGTTTGCATGTTCTCCCAGTGCTTGCGTGGGTTTCTTCCGGGCACTCCGGTTTCCTCCCACATTCCTGACATACATTTCAGGTTAGGCTATTAGAACTCGAAAAAAAAAAAAAAATCCAAGTTGCTGATTCATATAAGGGTAACTATTTCAGGCAAAAAATAATGTTTGGCTAATTACATCTGTGGAAGTCTCGTAGCGATGTATGATAAGCAATGTAATGGCAGTGTTGACTTTCTAAAAGAGTTGTGTTTTTTTTTGTTTGTAAGGATCCCTTAACCACTAGGGTTGTAGGAGCACCATTGGGCAAGCACAGCCTGGTAGCACCCATTCCTCTCCAGGCCCACATATGTTTTCACCCAGTCTCCCCCAGGGACCTTTTGCATGTTGAGGGAATGTGCTGACCACTGCACAACTGAACACTAAAAATGTATATATGCACACTTCAATCAGTTTTTTTTTTTTTCTGACAAGATTAAGACAGGGCAGCACGGCGGCGCAGTGGTTAGCGCTTGTGCGGCACAGTTCATGTCATGGGAACCTGTTGTGGGTTCAAATCCAGCTCCATACTTTCTGTGCGGAGTTTGTATGTTCTCCCCGTGCTTGCGTGGGTTTCCTCCGGGCACTCCGGTTTCCTCCCACATTTCAAAGACATGCATTTCAGGGGGATTGGCCGGTCCAAATTGTCCTTAGGTGTGAATGAACCAGCGAGTTATCTGTCCCTGTGTGCCCTGCGATTGGCTGGCAACCAGTTCAGGGTTTCCCCTGCCCACTGCCCGATGATTGCTGGGATGGGCTCCAGCACCCCCGCGACCCTACTGAGGATAAGCGGTGCAGCTAATGAGATGAGATGGAATTCAACCTTCAAAGAATGTTAAATCATTCTACATCAGGATGTATCCTATATATTTTTTTTCAGGCAAATATTGGTTTCAATCGTGAACAGTATTGATATTAATTACCAAAATCACGTATTACTACTGATACGTACAATTATGCCCAACACAAATGTTATTGAACACTTCCTGTTGGCACCTGTACCAAACTGAAGTCGCTACTTGCCAGTCCTCAAGTATATTTGATCCATTGATTTTATTTTGGAAAATATACTCTTCTCCAACAATAGGCTAGCTACGACCCTTAACTCATTCACTCCCATTGATGACCATAGACGCCAATTAAACGATGGACATCAAATATTATTTTAACTGGGATGGGAGTGTTAAAGGAACAGCAACATCCTAATTAATGACTTGAGATCCCATTTTTCTCAAAGTGTTTTTATTATTTAAAACAACCACAAGGATAATGTGGAGAACCAGAACTAGATCAAGAAGATGTCAATTAATTTTGTCTAGTTGATGGGAGATCCGACGCATATTTTCAGTTAAAGACATACTCCCACTCCGACCACCACTGCTTTGACCTGTTGCCCTCTGGTAGGCGCTACAGTGCCTTAAATCAAGGAATAACAGGCTGGATAGCTTCTTTCACAGGACCATCACCACCCTAAACAAGCGCACAAAACTGTAAAAAAAATATTTTTGCGACATTTTTTCGCACTTCTTTTCATTGGACTATTGTTATGATCGAGGTTGGGTAGGGTTACTTTAACTTGATTACTTTAAATTACTTTTGGATTACTCCAATACCAAATATGCTAATAAAAGACAAAAGCAACTAAATATGAACACAATTATGACTCACAACATGTGGTAAGATTTCTCTCCTGGCTTTGATCTCTTTGATCTCCGGCAAAACTAACATAAAATGCGACAGAAACAAAATAAAAATAAATCCAAACAGCTTGCCAACATCATTGTTGCCGTTCCATGTATTCCGTTACTCCCCAAGCCTGCACAAAATTTAGTAATTTTATTCATATTTAGTTTCTTTTGTCTTTTATTAGCATATTTGGTATTGGAGTAATCCAAAAGTAATTGAAAGTAATCCAGTTAAAGTAACCCTACTCAACCCTGGTTATGATGCACTATTCTTTTTCATTAACGGACAGGGCACTACTATTCTAACTTAGAACAGTCTCTACGCACTTTAAAGTTTTTATTGCAACTTTACCCTGGATTGCCATGTCCAATCTTGAGGCATACAATGTTTCACAACGTTGATATCGATGACAATAAACGCAACAATCTTGAAATGGATGATTTAAAACATACTTTTACTGCAAGTACATCTTGTAAGAAAGAACTATGTTTTCATTTTTTTGTTAATTTGTTCTGATAGCGTCCGCAGAATTGTATTTGTGTGTAGCGCAGGTGCCTCGACAATTATCGTTCCTTTTCAAAATGTGGCAGTTTGGATTACAGTTGTAACCTGCTAACTTCAGATGGCTGTGCTCCGCTGACGCAAAGTGTCAGGGCCAGATTATAATTAAGTCGCCCGCCAAACGCGATTATCTATTATCAAGGTCCTGACAAAGTCTTAGGAAGCGGCAGTCTTCCTTTCACTTGCCGAGTGATGTCACCATATGGCACGCTTAATAACAGTTATTTCCAGCGTTCAAACACGACGTTTAGTTGCCTTGCCATCATCCACTGCATCATGCAGTGTGCTTAGTTTGGAAAGTACGCACATGGATGAGCATGATGAAAACAATTAGCTGTAGTGACTGTATGGGCTTTGGAACTTGAATGAGTACAGTTAGTTGTGGTTTAGAGAGTGGTTTGTTATTATTATTTTTCTTTGCACACCTGTGTGTTTGTGCATGCACCACGGATTTATTTAAGATTGATTGCGGCATTGTTGATTAAGATTTACAACTATGCAGGTAGTCAGCAAATGAGTGTCTTAATCTTCTCATCTCATCTCATTAGCCATACCGCTTATCCTCATTAGGGTCGCGGGGGGGCTGGAGCCCATCCCAGCCATCTTCGGGCAGTGGGCAGGGGACACCCTGAACTGGTTGCCAGCCAATCGCAGGGCACACGGGGACAGACAACTCATTCGCTCATTCACACCTAGGGACAATTTGGACCGGCCAATTCACCTGAAATGCATGTTTTTGGAATGTGGGAGGAAACCGGAGTGCCCGGAGGAAACCCACGCAAGCACGGGGAGAACATACAAACTCCGCACAGGAAGTCCGGTAGCTGGATTTGAACCCACACAGGAGGTTCCCAAGACCTTAGAACTGTGCCGCACACGCGCTAACCACTGCGCCGCCGTGCTGCCCGGGTCGAATTTGTGTTGACTTAAAAACATGAGATTAGAATGATCATTGAGAGAGAGGAGCTCATCTTCTACAGTACTTTTCTCCATTAAGATTTGATTTCTCCCCTTTCTTCCTGTAAATTTTCTGGTCGGGGTCCAGTTGTGCATTTCCTTTCAATCTGCCTGCTGACATTGTTTTGATAAACTCCTGCAGGATTCATTTATGAAGCTTTTCATCCGCGCACAACGCAACTTGGGGATTCAATAAGAAGGCCTTCGCCTCCTGTCTCTTCAGGCGGGCATGTTGGACATTTGTCAGTGTCTTTAGCCCCACTGAGCAGATTGCTTGGCCGCTAAAGAGGCGTCGAGCCCCGCGCGAGTAACGAACGCCCGGAAGGGACCCATGCTGGTCTCCAAGCTGTGGTGTTGATCTGCTCCCTCGGACTTTCTCAACAATAAACCCTCAAAATGGCTTCCATTGCACAATAATGAAGCAAGAGGTAGATCATTTTTAAAGTTTGTCGATAAAAAAAAGTTTTTAGAGACTTTTTTACTGATTTTTACTCATTTCAAACTACCATTTAGATCATGATCTGACATGCCACCTTCACCAGAGGGTACCAACCAGGAGGTGTGGAACTGGGCCCGCCTGCACGCAATCTCCCTACGCCTGACGGTGATTACCCTGACCCTTTATTGTCATTTATATGCACTTCCGTCCTATGTTCAGTTACCATTTCTGGTTTGTTTTTGTTTGTCCCTGATTTTTGTTAATAAATATCATTATTTTCTGAAAAATATTGCCACGATTCCAGCTTTTGGATACACCAGTGCAAAACCTGACAGAATGTCCTGACTACGGGAGGCTTACACATTACTTTCCTGGCGGCAAAAAGAACGTCACCCAGCCACTTCTATTCTATCCCAGCAGCAAGTGAAGGGTTCCTCAGCCACTCCTGGTCCCTGTCATGGCGAAAGTCACTTGACCGTTTCTGGTTCCTGTTCCAGAAGGGAACGACAAAGATCCTTGACAGCCACTGTCGGGTGGCAAAAAGGTCCCAGTAGCAGCAACTAGAACAGAATTCCTCGACAGCTTCTGGCTCTATTTTAACAGGGACGGACGATGATCTTCAGGTGTTCGTGTTCTGGTCGAGAACGTCTGTTTGCTGAAACCTCCATAATCTTTATTTTTGTTTTTTTTTCAGCTGTCTTCTGTGGTGGAGGTAGTTTCAGGATTTTGCGCACCACCTTCACCACAGAACGCCAACCAGAGTATGTAGAATTGGGCATTCCTCCCCCAGTCTCCCCACAACTGATGGTGATTACCCTGACCCTTTATGAAGACTGTTTGAACAGCACACGCAGACGGCAGACGGGTCATGGCGATTTCCGTGCACATCAATCGTGTCTTAGGTTACTATGGCATGTGTTTTCCTTTTCTGGTTTGTACACTAGTTGTTTTAATTTGTTTGGTTTTGTTTGTTCCTGGTTTTGTTAATAAATACCAGCCTTAGTTGAGAACACAGGCCTTTATCAAAACATGACAATTTAACGTCTAAGGTTGGTCAAGTCGCGACATATTTTCATGAAATCCACAATGGAGTTGGCAGCATCTACGAGTAGTGGTGGTTATGACGTCTAACAGTTCTATTGCCAGTGACATCGGCATAACAAAGTTGTCCTGAATTCGAGTGCGAAAAAAGTGGAAGGATGAGAGAAAGATAAACAACATGAAGTGAATAGGTGAAATGGAAAATCATGGGAATTTGCCTGAAATTTGGAAGAAATTCGTAATTTGATACTTATTATAGCTAATTTTGATAAAATAAAAATGGAATGATCGATCAATTGATGTATGGACTATAAGGCGAACATTAATACCCAAATGTGTAGCGTATATGGGGGATCAATCCATCACAATGAAAAAAAAAGACACAAAGAAATAATGTCAGGTGGATATTTATTTTAAAAAGTATATGAAAAAAAGAATAATGCATGTGGATGTGAGTAGTTTTTCTGTTGTCATTTTGGCACGCCAAGAAAAATTAATATATCCAGTTGATGTGTTCCTCCCATCATTTGGTCAGTTCTGTACTTGAACACAGAAGTGTTTACAAGTTACTTTCGAGGTTTGAAAAAAAAGGTCCGGAAAGGTCACATGATGAAAGGCCACTCATCCATGATACTTTGAAATGTGGAGGCAGAGTGGTGGGAGAAACTAGCAACGGTGCTCTACATCATCTCAATGGTATAATTGAGATGCCACCTGAAAATGGATGTCCAGACTGACCCTTCTGCGGTCAAGAGCCATACGGGTTAGAAGCAGTGTTCCCTCTAAGCTGCGTGCGTGCGCAATTGCGCACTGCTCGCACATTCTCGGCGCACAAGAAAATCTAGCCAGCGCATAAAAATGAGGGCTCAAAATTACTTAATATTTGTTCATGTTGGGATTAAAGAAGCAAAAACAACCCAAAGAGCCGTTTAGGACCCGAAAGAGCCGGTTCCTTTTAGTGAGCCGAGCCGAAGAAGCCGGTTCTCGACATACTCTTCTATTTTTACTCAACTTTGTTCGACTTCAAAATACCGCATTAAGGACACAACGTCAGGGGAGACCGTGTATTTTTACCTCCATGCACTGTAACTTTGACTTAAGTCGCTTCTTAATAAGTAATTGTTATCTTAGCAAGTAAAATTATGCACAAAATGACTTAAAGGAAGGGGGAATAGAACAAAAAAGAAAAAAAATGAAAAAGAAGTGAAAAGCTGAGAAAAAAAGAAACAAAAGGAAGAGAAAAAAAAAGGAAACATTAAAAAAAAAAAAGCCAGAAAAAAAGAAGAGAAATAAATGTGGGAAAAAAGTAAATAGAGAACAAAAAAAAAAGTAACAGCTCGGAAAAAAAAACACAATGAGATTTTTTTTTAATAATTTAAAAAAAAGTAGGAAAAAAACACAGAAAAAAATAATTAAAAGTTTGTGTTGCATTCAAATAATTTCCAATTCTCATTTCAATAAATAAATATTGGGCGGAGCCGTGTAAATAAAAAGTGAATCTTGTTGTAAACATTGTACTTCCACTAAAAAATGTGATTAAGTACAGTTCTGTATCTTACAACCGACTAAATAAGCCCCTAAAAATGTTAATATTATGTGACAAAATATATCAGGAAATAAAAAGAAATGGATATCTTGTGAAAAAATTGTAAGAACAAACGACCTTTGTAGGCCGTACAACCTTTGCAATAGTACATGAGTCAATTCATTCAAAAGAAAAAAATAATTTTGCATTGCCGGAAACTCAGCAAAATGTAACTTGATGTCAAGTTTTGGACATGTTTGATAATTAATTATCTTGCCACACTTGGGATTATGGTTGCTCACTGTAGTTTCAAGCGTTGCTCACCGACTTTGTGTGAACGCTCAGACCCGCGGAAGTTTAGAGGGAACATTGGTTAGAAGCATCGTTTCAGTTGGGGAAGTAACTGCTTAGGTACGGTCGATTGATACAAATATCGATATTATTGTTACTAAGCAAGAACATGGATCATATCAATACCAATGTGGGATCGATCAAAAACTTCACTCATCCACCAATGTCTCCAAAATGCCGCTTCTATATGCAGATAGCACAACCCTCCGCTCTCTCACTCAGCGTCATGGGCCATTCTCTCAATTTACGCCTGAATGATAGACTGGCAGGGACACATTTAGCCTACCTGCTGCTGCATTCTGCTTGCGAGGCTGAAGAAAAGGCCAAATTGTGCGCCTGCACCTACCATAAGCTAAAAATGACAAGAGGCAAACAGTGTGGACTCTTGTTTCGCCTATAGACAAATAAAATTCCAGGTTTAATTCGTGTTGTTAATCGGTCTGATACTGTGGCAACACCACTGATTTACCTACACTTATGAAACAGCACTCATCTGAAAGAGACCAACGAGCAGCAACCAAAAATATAAACATATTATTGTTCCTGGTAAACCAATGAAAGCTGTCGGGCCCTGCTGTTGAACAGAAGAGTGCGCTGTGCCACCCTGACCCGAGTGACATAGCCACATAGGATGTGTGTTTTTTGCTATTTTTTCCCTTTTTTTTTCAATTTTCTTTGTTTTTGTGTATGTGTTAGTGCTGCTGTCGGTCACCCATCTCGAGGGACATGACCATGGTACATAGATAGATAGATGGATAGAAATTGTTCCTGAACAAAAAAACTTAAGTTATTGTCACTATGGCAATAGAGCTAATGAGAGACAATTGACATTTTAAATGCATCACTGACTTCATTTTTTAAACAAATGTGCAATGGAAGGTATTAAACGTTCTTGTTGATACTATTACACAGTATTTGCATTTTTGTTACATTGCTGCAATTTTGGTTTAGCATTCTTGGCTTTTAAAAAATGTAATGTGTTTAGGGCCTAAAATATTTGTGCTGTGTTTGACGTCAGCAAATACTAACTCAAGGAAGGAGAATTCTGTTATTCAATGATCATAACATTTCCAAGCAATGTCAGATCCGTGTCGAGCGATACGACCATGTATTCACTTGGATCTGATCAATAACAAAATTCCCAGTATTAGGCACTCCAGCGTCAACGTGTGATGATGAGACAAAATGGACGGATCGTAGCAGCCAGATCCGGCCGAGCCCAGTACCCAGTTTACCTTTCGGACGAGATCCGGGAATTCGATTGCAATACAATGATAAATCTAGAGGGGCAGTGTCAGTCAGGTAAGAAAATTTAATCACTTTACGAAGTGACAGAAACACCAGGAAAATACATTTTCTAGACAAACAACATGTGAAAGTTGAAAAAAAATGTATGTTGCGCAGTGTGAATTGGCTTCAAAAGCCAAACTTAGAAATACAAATAGGTTATATCAACAGACATAGATATAAAATAAATAGCACGTTGATTTCAATGCTAGGAAGAAAATCATTTAACATACAAATGTTTATTCTTATGAAAAAAAATAATCGGTCGAGAGATTGGGCAGCACGGCAGCGCAGTGGTTAGCGCGTGTGCGGCACAGTTGTAAGGTCATAAGATCAAACCTTCCTGTGTGGAGTTTGCATGTTCTCCCCGTGCTTGTGTGGATTTCCTCTGGGCACTCCGGTTTCCTCCCACATTCCAAAAACATGCATGTCAGGTTGATTGGCCAGTTCAAATTGTCCCTACGTTGTGAGTTGTCTGTCTCCGTGTGCCCTGCGACTGGCTGGGAACCAGTTCAGGGTTTCCCCTGCCCACTGCCCGAAGATAGCTGGGATGGGCTCCAGCACCCCCGCGATCCTACTAAGGATAAGCGGTGCGGATAATGGATGGATATAAAGTTCGTGGGATGATTATAATTGTGTTAGAATAAAATTAAAATTTAACATATGATGCTGAATGCTATAATTGCTGGATAGAAAGCCAATATATTAGGTTAAGAGCTAGAATGTTCAAATATGGAAGAATACCTGATGATAATCAATAGTATGTGGAATACATTTGTTTGGAGCGTATTGCATAGGTTCGACGATACAGAGAGCTCTGCAGTTACCCGCGGAATGAAATAAAAACGTGTTGTCAAATCTGAAAACATGAACATGAACCATTGATTTTGCGTATCCAATAAAGAGGTCTCAAGCGCTTCAATTCCGAACAGCGTAGCATAAGTTGTGTAGCGTACTGCTATGGCATGCTTTTGAAAAAGACTGACTGAGAGGGTACGTTGAGAAAAAAACATAACCTGACAAAGAACTGATCTAATTCAAATTCTAATATTTAAAATATTGTATTAAAAAACAAGTTTAGTCATTGGTATGTATACAAGATAACTCTCAGATGTTAGATGAAAACCTCTCAATCAAGGTATTCACAAAACGGCCAGCAAATCCAACTAACACGTACTTCCGTTTCCTACTTAGAAACAGTTTTAATCACAATGAAATTGCCAATCCGAACAGCATTTTTGTCTTGTCTGAACTCCCTACTTCACGGTTTACGGTTCACTGATACCTTTCTCCATTTTCTCCACTGTTGACGATTCTTGGCCTGTTTATAGGTCATGGCAAAGTTGGCACCAGTCAATTCCATAATGTTGTTGGCCCAGTTCTTTGTTGGTGTCCTTCTCCTCCCGTCCCCTTAGACTGTGCCCCGGATCATTATCTTGGTCAGTCCTGATGATCGCTTGACATGACCATACCGCTGAAGTTTCCATCTGCGCAGAGTTGACAACTGTTCCTCGTAGGGTCCAATGTGCCCTCTGATGGTGTTGCGCACCGTTTAATTTGTCTCAAGGGCTAAGAAGCTGATACCCAGAAGTTTCCTGTAGGATTACATCTTCATGGCCTGGATTTTCTTTTCTAGCTTTGCTGTGAGTGTCCATGTCTCACAAACGTAGAAGAAAATCACCGCTTGCATGAATCTGATCTTTGATTATAAAGCTATGTTCTTGTCCCTCTAGATGTGTTTAAGTCCGTAAAACGCAGCTATGGTTCGATCCCTCCTCGCCAGGATTTCTGGTTCCGACCCATCTTCTGATATGACAACACCAAGATATTTAAATTTGGTGACCGGTTCTAGCTCTCTGTGGTTTATGCTGATGTTTATGGTAATACCTTGGGGATTGTTGGTCATTATTCTTTTTTTTCTGTGCTGATTTCTATCCCATACTGTCTTGATGCTTTGTCCAGGCGATTGACCAGATATGTGAGTTCCTATTTGTCTCCTTCGGAAATGTAATCAGCAAAACGGAGGTTTAGTGAGATTGTGTCCTCAATACTGACTGTACTTTCATGTTTCTCCAGTTTCGGATATGATCTTTTCCAGGAAGACGTTGGACGAAGTTGGAGAGAGAACGCAGCCTCGTCTCACACCAACTGTAGTTTGAAACCACGTTTCAATGCTACCATTGATCAGTACTGCACTGGTGCCGTTGGCATATAGTTGTTCAATGGTCCGAATTAGTGTCTGGTCAATGTTGTAATACCTTATGGTGGTCCATAAACCAGCTTGCCATACTCTGTCAAATGCCTTCTTGAAATAAAAAAAAACGATTTAGAGACGTCTCATAGGATGCACAGTTTAAACATTTGTTCTGTGGTGCTCCTTCCCTCCCTGAACCCTGCCTGTTCTTCGGCTAGGATGTTTTCATCCTGTGGTTTAAGTCTGTTCAGTAGGACCTTAAGCATGACTTTACTTGCACGTCCAATGTGACTAATGGTTCTGTAGTTGGAGGATAGATTCCTTTTTTTGGTAGCATACTTACTAATGATTTTGTCCATACAGATGGCCACAACTTGATATTTCTGCAAATCTTTGTCAAGATGTCTATAGTTTGCTCACCAGCATTTCAAATAAGTTCTAATGGGATATTGTCGATTACTGGGGACTTTTTAATCTTCAGCCAGTAAATTGCTGCCTTTACTACATATCTGAGGATTGGAAAGTCATCACTTTCCCCCTGGGCCGGAATCCTTAAGGATTTCGGGGTCTCCCAGTGTCGAATGGTTGTAGAGTTTGGAGCAAATTTCTGTGCATCAATTCCCGGCCTCTTTTTTCTTTAGTTAGCTTATTCCCTGCCTCATCCTTAAAGCTGCTGACTTGTGCCTGTTTTGTTTGCGTGGGGTCTTTTACAATCCGGAAGAGTTTCTTTGAATTGTTCTTGTTGAGGCACTCTTCTAACTCTGAGCATTGGTCTTCGACCCATTTCTCCATTGCTTCCCTAAAGCTTTTTATAATTTTCTTGTTGACTGTCCGATACTTGTCTGCTCCTCCAGGGCTATTTCATTTTTTCTTTAGTGCCTGCCTTGTGTCGCACTGTTGGAGGATTTATTTTGTAACCCACGGTCTTATCTTGTTACAGTGTTTTCCTATGATTTTATTTTTCTGAGGCATATTGTGATGAGACTGCATGTTATTGGGCAACATCCTAATACAAAGGCCTTGATATTTTTGTGCATCTAGAAACCCACACAATACAAGTGCTTAATAGCTTTGGCCACTATAGTAGAAAACATGGCCCTCATCAGATGTCATCTCTGCGACGTTTTTCCATCTGTTCTCACATAGACCCAAAAGCCCCCAAGTGTATCTTGCCATCCTTTACGGAGGGCATATGCAAATGTAACGTTAATGAACTCAAAGTATTCTCTTTGTGCAGAACTGATTAACCAAGGTGCTGCTTTGCTGAATATTTGAATTTTCCTCAAGTCGAGACCGGGTTCTCCAATCACAAATTACAGTGCCGTTCCTGGCCAATTACGTGGAACAAGTGCGCCATTAACCAGTTTTAAACATCACACGCGCTTGCCTCCTTCATTTTCCGGAGAATGCTTCTGGCCAAGGGCTTCTTCAGACACAAGAGGACAAGAAGGACGTCGGCTCAACGTTCAAAGGAGAACCAAGACCAAAGAGACTTATTTGCAGCTTTAGAGGAAGGACAGAATAATCAAGGTTTGACAAAAACAGTGTCAACAACAACAACAACAAAAGATTTTCACTGCGTTTAGAGAACCCACAAAAAATTTATATAGATAGATAGATAGATAGATAGATAGATAGATAGATAGATAGATAGATAGATAGATAGATAGATAGATAGATAGATAGATAGATAGATAGATAGATAGATAGATAGATAGATAGATAGATAGATAGATAGATAGATAGATAGATAGATAGATAGATAGATAGATAGATAGATAAAAAGCAATAAATCTGCCTATCGAAGACAATATATTATATTTGTGTAATGATTGTAAATAGTATCCCCTCCCCCCAAAACTGTGTTTTGTCTGGTGATGCGTCTTGTCAAGCTGCTCATGATCTATCTAACTATCTACCTACATACTTACCTACCTATGTACCTTCCTGCCTACCTACCTACGAACCTACTGTACCTTCAGTATATACCTACAAACCTGTCTGTCTACCTGAATGTCTGTCTGTCCGTCTAAATTTGTATTTTTTTTTGTTATGTATCTGTAGTAGTTTCATATCCCTGAAAAAAAAGATCACATTAGGTAAGGTTTATCCAGGTTCCATCCAAAACACACTTTAATGTGCATGCCTGACTCTGGTTGGGCAGAAAGACAGATTTATTGCTTTTTATCTATCTATCTATCTATCTATCTATCTATCTATCTATCTATCTATCTATCTATCTATCTATCTATCTATCTATCTATCTATCTATCTATCTATCTATCTATCTATCTATCTATCTATCTATCTATCTATCTATCTATCTATCTATCTATCTATCTATCTATCTATCTATCTATCTATCTATCTATCTATCTATCTATCTATCTATCTATCTATCTATCTATCTATCTATCTATCTATCTATCTATCTATCTATCTATCTATCTATCTATCTATCTATCTATCTATCTATCATTTTTTTTCTATATGTGTGCTTGTTTTAACTCCCTGAGAAAAATAAGATCAAACTAGGTGAGGTTTATCCAGGTTCTATCAAAAACACACTTTGCATGCATGCCTTACTGCGTGGGCAGACGAACGGGATTGTGCAGTCAGGCAAGAAACAGGAATGTAGCATTATCATTAGGAAACTGTTACTTCTCACATGAAAAAGCACTGCAGCAAGCCACTTACAAACGACGCTACGCAGGTAAGCCGCAACGCAATGATGAACCCCCTCCCCTCCCCCACTCCCATTCTTTAGCAGAACAACAATAAAATAAAATGAAGCAAAAATCCAATCTCACAAGCGAGACGACGCCCGTTGAGGTGACAAATGTTTGGGGGCCGTCTCCAGCCAGCTTCCGACGGTTCTATTCATTAACTTTCTGCCTCGCTCGCTTTCCCCCGCGTTCTGGATGCGGTGCGGAATCTCCAGGAGATGCATTTTGTGCAAAGTCTCTTCCCGCTGCTACACCTGATTTCACAAATGATAGGAAAAGCCAGCCGGCGGAGGCTGAAAGGAAACAAAAGCAATGGCGGCTCGTGGCACTCCGACGTTGTCTTCTTTCGTCTCAGATCCCTTTGGCTCAGCAATCAGCGGCAGGGTGCGCAGAAAATGCTCAATACATTTTGTACAGTCCCTGGCATTTATTCACAAACGGGGTCCTCGTACACAAACTGATATTACTTATATATGGCTTACTTGGGCGCCGGAGCAATAAAGTGACTTGAGCTTGTGGCTTGTATTTGTGGCAGGACATTTGTCATGTGCTGATAAAATCGGAGCCCCGGGGCATTTATGTGAGCCGCCGACAATAAAGCCTACTTGTAAAAAGTTTAGAAGTTCGAGTCAATGACTTTATTGATGTTAACACGTTATTTATTCGCTGTTAAATCAGGGAGACGTCCATGCTAAATGCCAGCAATGCCGCCCCATAAACAGTGGTAATAAACAGCAACAGGGTAATAATTGACTGAATACATAGCAGGGTGAGGGACAGTCCCACTAAAAAGAAGTAGGGTGATAAAGAACAACATGACCATGCCATATCACAGCAAAAGTGCAGAGTTACCCCAAACGCCACTTACTGTACCTTATTACAAAGTCAGTAAAAATCACTGATTTGTATAGCCGTCTATGGCACTAAATCAGTGAAAGTGACATTTTTGCATGATGCCGCCACACATTCTTTAAAACAATGTGAGGAAACAGGATGACAATAAAACTCGTTTTTTCCCCGAAATAAAGTTCTGCACAAAATACAAATTAAATTCAATTAAACGTATCTTATCTGGGGCTGGTAACACAGACATTTGCGGCTGAATCACGGCTAAAATTTTGCGTTTTTTTTTTGCCCGTGGTTGCCCGGGATGGAAAATGCGCAAAATTTGACAACCCGCCGTTCGTCTGTGGTATGGCCGGAAAAAAGACGCCGGCGACTGTTCCGCTTCCTCATCGCGTCATTTCTGCGTCATTTTCTCGTGTGGACCACGGGTATAAAAGCTCCCGAGCCGGTGTTGTGCCCAAATCCGACTCCTACGCAACAGGCTCACCCCCCCACCCCCTCGCGTGAACGCGCATTCTGCTGCGATCGCTTTTAACCTTTTCATCCGCGTTAACAAACGCATTTTGTAGAATACGATCGCACTTTATTGTTTAAATAAACGCGTTATATAGACTAGGATCTCCCAATTATTATGATTAGCTCGCTTTATTGTTTTAATAAGCGTTTAATATAGAATACGATCGCTTCTGATGAAAGCGCAGCAGAATGCGCGTTCACGCGAGGGGGGAAGGATTTACCGTTCGATTACGTTCACAACAAAAATAAAGACGGAATGGATTATGTTGTATTACATTCCCAACGAATGCAAGACGAAGTGGATTTGGTTATATGTTCGCCATTACATTCCCTGTAAGTGAGATTAACCGAGGTAAAAATGGTTGGAGAAGTGAGGAAATGCAAATCTCGGCAGGGAGGTATTTCTCGGGCTGTAGAATTCATAAACGCTCTGGACACAATACTGTGAATATCAAGATTTCAAGCTATGACACCATATTTATTTTATTATCTTGAAAAGATAGGTCAAAAAGTAAATAAGGGTTAAGACGAGATCACTACGCTGAGGGGGAGGGGTTTATTTAGGGTAATTGTTTTATCTATTTTGCTAATTATCCATTATCGATCAGTTCATAACACGTTACAAAGCTTAGGAGCCGGGACTCTTACTCTCGGCCAAAAGGCCAAGCTAAGGACCTAGCATCAAAGCCTTGCTACGACCATTGATAATGCACCGAAAGATTTATTCGAAATGAAGAGAAACTACGCTGACGGTGATCCATGTTCACCCCCTTGACGTCACGAGCACAATGGTGTGCTCGGCAAATTGCGCTGTATATACGCGGAGAAAGGCGTTTGACTGTCACACGCGTAACACGCTAATTTCACGTAATAACACCGCGATACAGGCGCAGAACATGCTATTACCATGCTCCGCCCACGATTACCCGCTGAAATTTCCCGTCCTACCCATGTGTAACTACGCCCTGGCCGCGGCCAGAGCACGTCGTTCTGCGTCATTTCCGCGTCATTACCTCGTGTTGACCACGTGTGCGGCACGCGGTTTAACACGTGCTCAAACTTTTGAGCAGCTCAAAAGTTTTGAACGCGGCCAACCACGTGAAAATTTCCGACCGCGAGTAAAGCACTGCTCTATCTCGTCTATATGGCGGTCTCAAAACGTCCAACAGCGCCCAACGACATCTGCTTCACTGCCAGAAGTTTACGGCCGCGGTCCAGCCTCGATAAACTCGTGAAAGGCTGTGTCCACGCGCTCTCAAGAATTGAACAGCGCAAAATTTTTTTGCGCTGCCACCCGCGCGCGAATTTCCGACCTGTTATGCACTGCCGTAACTCGTCTGAATGGCGTTCTCAATGCGTCCTATAGCGTCCGCCTCAAAGTCAGAAATTTCTGGCCGTGATTCAGCCGCAAATGTCTGTGTGACCGGCCCCTTAGTCTTCACGTGTGTTGAAACAAGTTTAACCCAACATTTTTTTTTTCTTAAAAGTGAATACCTTCTACAAGAATACCATATGTCACAGCATATCCCATGTTGTAACAATGACAATAAAGGCATATTCTATTCTATACTATATAGATGCTGACAGGCCCCAGAAAGTGAACTGTATTTTGCTATTTTGTTTTTTTACATGGTGGGCTCGAAATGCAAAATTACGCACATCAAACTGCAGTTGTGGCAAACAGCTTGGCATTATCAGTTCGGTCAAAGCAACCCAAATATTATTTTTTGACTATATCAGTGATTTTTAAGCAGGGCAGCATTAGAGCTTTGCAGTATCCTTCTGTTGGTATGTTAAAGAATCACCAAAATCCCTGTTTTTATACAGTGCTGTTTAAAGGCCCGGTCACACAGCCTTTCACGGGCGTATCGCGGCTGAATCACGGCCAGAAATTTCTGCCCGTGAAGCAGACGCTGTTGGACGCTTTGAGATCGCGATACAGACGCGATACAGCCGTGCTTTACACGCGGTAAGTGTTGTGGTAAATACATTTGCATTTGTAGAATAGATTTGCATACATGTAGAAATTTAGAAAGACTTGCTTACAGTTGTGGGAAAAGGTCGGGTAGACATCCTTGAAGATACTCTTGGCAGACATTAAGTTTCCTTGAAGATAGCGTGCAAGGGACGGGACGCTCTGTACTTGATACGTGATACAGGACCGCCTTTTGGGGTGTAATCGAAGCTTAATCGTCGCTACCAGCTTTAAAAACACTGTCATGTTCCCAGCTCTGTGAGATCTTCATTGACGCATCAATAAAGTTGTATCTCCCTCCGTACGAGGCTGGCTCCTGTCCATTTTCCTTATCCACATATGAGAAGACTTTTCTCTCGATTATCGAACCTCCAATTTCTCCAACATAAGAAATTCACACACGGTTGGCCGCGCGAAAAAGTTTTGCGCTGCTCAAAAATTTAGAGCACGGGTAACCGCGGGCGGCACAGCGATGCAGCCGCGGTTACCCGTGATAAGGACGCGGAACAGTCGCCGGCCAATTTTGCACATTTTCCACTGCGGGCAACCACAGACAAAGAAAAATCGCAAAATTTTACCCGCGATACAGACGCGAAAGGCTGTGTGACCGGGCCTTAAAGTAAAAGCAGTGAGATGTGACTGTCCAGAATATTTCAAGTTTTTATATATTTTTTTTACTGTTACATACCAAACAAGTTACAGGTAGGAGCAGTATTTTCACAGAAAACAAATAAGACCCAGCATTCATAATAGAAATGCTCCAAATGAGTGTTTGTTGTCTGAGAAATCTGCTGCACTTACTGGTAACTTGTTTGGCATGTAACAATAAAAAAATATATTAAATCAGACGCTATTCTTAGTCACATTGCATTGCTATTATTTTGAACAACACTGTAATTACATCTAGAACATTTTAAAGCAAGCAGTGGCAAACCACTCGAGAAGATATACCTACAGACAAACTACAGTTCTACGTGGAGGAGATACTATTCACAATCCTGACACAAATGCAATACATTGTTTTCGAGGGGCAGATTGATTGCTTTGCTTTCCACTTTCCCCTCGTCGCTGTACAAATGCAACTCAAATATGTTCCCTTTTCCCCGCGTGTATACAAGAGGAGGAAATTATTAGTCGGAATGAATGTCATCTCATTTAATGTAGCCATAATCCTGCATGCTGATATGATCTTCCACGAATGGTCGCCTCGCTTGTTGAGCTGTATTGTTCGGCGGCAGCTCCCATTGGAAGACCTCAATCTATTTCTTTTTTACCCTTCTGTATGCTGTGTTTTATTACATTGAGGAAATCAGGCTCATGAAATCTACCGTTGGCTTGCTGCTATGTGCCAATTTATGACATGATTGCTGTGGCCGCAGTACACACAGCATCCGTGTCGGATTTGTTGTATCAGCTGTACAGCATTTTGCTGTTTGTACCTTTCCTACAACCCCAAATGCTAATCAGGGGGTAAAAATGCAACACTTGGAAACAGCGTCGCTGATGAAGCGAATGATTGCAAATTCTGTCAACATGGTGCTGGAAGTAGCACTTGACAAAGATGCTGCAGAGCCAGGAGAATTCCAAAGTAACCATGCGGTATTTGAGCCTCAATACTTTCCGGATTTGGTGCTTCTCCGAATTCTAAATGGTGGCATTATGAGACCAAGTTCGAGCCAGGAGAAGGTATTCAAGCCGTAAAGGGCAACCTTGCAAAATGGGCAGCATGGAACATTATGTTTCCAAATGCCATTCACTTTCACTTTGCATCCTGCTAGTGCAAAGAGCATCAAACACTCATTACTATATTGCTGGCTTTCAGCACTGTGAAAATGTCAGCAGCTCTTAATGAGCCTGCCCAAAAACAACTGTTCCCTCCCACTCCCCAACAGCTGCGCTGAGAAACCGTCCGAAAAGGTGCGAGAATCGTCTGCAAGCCCAGCTGTTGGCAGCGGAAAAGGAATCCGGGTTGTGCGTGAAGTGGGCCGGAAACTGCTGCATCACCAGAATTTCCCAGCCCATATGGCTAAAAACCAAATGACAAGTTATGGATTGAGCTTTATGAGCAGACACGCTACATCCCGGGCCTTGAATCACATTTTAAATGATGCAAATTCCAGACGCCAGCACAAAAAAAGTCTCTGGGAGAACAATGCTGCGAAAAATCCTAACCTGACAGGCTTGTCATATTTTGCTGAGTTGGCGCCAAATTATTCACTTTGCAATGGGGCCTTCTAAGCAAAACGTTGGCATGCTACAACCTCTAGCAAAAAGTATGGAATCATCAATGTTGGACAAGTACTCACTCTGACATTTTAGGCTGTAGAACAAACTCAGATTTTTCAAAAGTGCAACTCTTTGTCATTCAGAAATACTAAAATAAATGAATGAAAAAAGTTTGTGGTGGTCAGTAAATGCTACTTTTATAGACCAAGCACAGGGATAAAAATATGGAATCACACAATTATGAGGAGAAAAATAAGGTATCATGAAAAACAGACAAAATAATGACAATCAAACCATATCACTATTTTTTAGCTGCACCACCTTTGGCTTTTATGACTGCTTGCAGTCTCTGAGGCATGGACTTGATGAGTGACTAACAGTATTCCTCATCAATCTGGTGCCAACTCTCCTGATTGCAATTGCCAGATTATCTTTGCAGGTCAGAGCCTTGCTGTGGACATTTTTTTTCAATTTCCACCACAGGTTTTCAAATGGGTTGAGATCTGGGCTATTTGCAGGCCATGACATTGACTGGATGCGTTTTTCTCCAAGGAATGCTTTCGCAGTTTTTGCTCTGTGGCATGATCATCTTGAAAAATGAGTTCATGATCCCGACATTTTATCAATTGAAGGAATAAGAAAGCTGTCCAATTCGTCAATGTAAACTTGTGCAGTTATTGCAGATCAGACCACAGTCATCTCCCCATTGCCTTTGCATGACATGCAGCTCCATATCATTAAGGACTTTGGGAGTTTTGATGTTTTCTTTAGGCAGTCCTCTCGGTAAATCGTACCGGAACGGCACCAAACAAAAGTTGCAGCATTATCACTGTCCAATGCAGATTTGTGACTCATCACTAAAGATAACCTCCATCCAGTCATCCACAGTCCATGATTAACTCACCTTAGCCCATCGCAGTCTTGCTATTATCTGTTTATGCGTCAAAAATGGTTTGCTTTTAGTTTTCCTATTTGACAGGCATCTCTACTCTTGTCATTGAGGATCCATTGAGGAAATCTACATCCAAAAGACAAAGATTTATACACAACTCTGATAACAACATGCAATTTGAGTTAACATAGTGAATTTTAAATATGTAAGACTTTGACCCCGGATTACTACTTTTGCTTTAGAAGTGACGATCAGGTAAAATTTCTCGTGTGAACATTGTCAAGATTAGCCTCAAGTTCCAAGGCCTCAAGCATTCTCTGGAAAATGAAGGGAGCGAGCCCGTATGATGTGGAAAACTGTTTAATGGAACACATGTTCTATGTAACTGACCGTAAACGGCACTATGATTTGTAATTGGAGAACTCGGACTTGACTAGAGAAAAATGCAAAATGTCAACTGTCTAGCATTTCAAATAATGCTGACCCGTTTTGTTCAGTGGCATGAATATTCCACCTCAGTGTTCCTGCCGCCATCTCCAGAGACCCACTATTCATTCGGCCCTGATGCGCTCAAAAGCTGCGGCTGATGCTAATCATACGCCTCCGTGTCCGATCCCGGATTAAAGTTGCTGGCGGGGTAACCACCTCCAGGGCACATGTCAACTCCACGTTCTACTGTCGGGTCGTCAGTGGGTCAAGCCAAATGAATACATATTTTTTCTATAGTGCACCGGTGGGATTGTGGGTAAATAAAAGCTGCAGGGAATCAGAAACTGGCTCAGTAAGGGGGTGGGTCTGGAGATATACACAATGGGAAAAAGGATCAATGAGTCTTTTAATTACACGTATGGTTAAAGTCCGTTGCCTGCTTTTGCGTCAGCTGCTGCAGGCACTCCATCCATTCCACCGACTTTACTACTTTGCGAATATAAAACATCTAAAACACTGCTAGTCCAGTATATCAAACATCATCATTAAGACGGTATCATGTATTTTATACTGCTCGGTCCAGTGTCCAGTGTTGGGATGCAGGCGCAGTAAAAGTATAAACTGTGTTTGCTCATCCATTCCATCGGGTATTATGAAAAAGGGGAATATGCCATCACTTAAGACTTCAATGACCAGACACAGAAATCCTGCGTTCATATTTGGTATCTCTCGTGACACATAAGAAATCTGGTGTGCAAAATGACTTTAAACCTTGACTTCCGTTCAAACTTTGATGAATGCAGCTGTGTTTCTTTCCCATCAAAAGGCTGTTACATGGTAGCTGTAGCTAATTCTCTCTACACCAGAGGTAGGCATTCCGGTCCTTTATAACTTGGTGTTTTTTCGGCTCCAATACAGGGGATTGCAATCACCAGGATCGTCAATAAGCCCCCACCAGCTTGATAACAACCTGATAAAGTGTGTCACCTTATTTGAAGAAGCGAAACCTCCAAAATCATGCAGGACCTGCATCCCTCAATCCTGGAGTGCCCACATCTGCTCTACACTGTGTAAATGGCTTTACAATACCAACACAGTTGTAATGGATGGATTCTCATTAGAAGTGCTGTTAAATAATCACACCTGCTTAGCATATGCATTGGCTTGCCCTCTTGGCCCCAAAAACTAAACTGAGTCTTTTTAGCAATGCACACAAAGCTATGATTGTTTCAGTTGTCATTGTGTACTATTGCATCCCCTGAAGAACGCCCACCTCCCCACCACACTTTTTGCCAGGTGACGAAGCACAAGGGGACGGGTCATTGGGCAGCAACAAGGAGAGTGGTGGCTCAGTGAAGGGAAGACAGAACGCCATCAACCATCTCTACCATGCTCTGATGGCATTAGGTACGGCTGGGCACGCCGCAAAACGCCAAACACACAAGGGGGGCAGTCTATTCACCTGCATTGGCATCAGAGAAGGTCTGTGCAAGTAGGCACGTGCAGCGTAGACACAGCTAGAGATGAGAGGATGTTAAAGTCAATCATTATGACTATTTAGTGGCTATATTTGCACAGATAAAATACATGTATATAGTTTAATCTTACATGATGGTGGGAGCAAAAAAATCACGCCCCTCTTGGCTGAGGTTCCGAACATAAAGAGAGGGAATGTTTATTCGTAACGTCAGAGGAAACAGTACAGAGCCAGAACACGACTTCAAAATAAAAAAATACAAGATTGATAAAAGTACAAGAGATATAATTACACTCATTGTTGAAACGTTACTTTATGTGTGTGTTTGTATGAGAAACATTGTTTTTATATTTAGTAATATAAAAACAAGCTAATTACCTTGAGATAGAAAATCAAGAGATTTACATTGAAAACCTGACAGAGGATTATCTTTTGGGTATCACCCCGTCCAGCATATTATCTCAACGTACTTTCTCCACATCCCGATGACAAGAATATTAGGTTGTGTCAGGATACAAGGTACAATAAAAGTTACCTTTTTTATTACATCATTGGCTTGAAGATGTCAGTCAAGGTTTTTCAGGGATGCGAGACTTCTTCAGAGAGTACAGGGGTGCTGAACTTTGAGATGAATCAGTTAAGTTGAGCTTCTTATAGCCAGAGGTGGAAGTTCACCCATTACCCCGAGGCATGTTTCTGCCAGGTCTCGAGAGTAAATGAGCCTCAAAAATGAATGTCTATGTATGTATGTCTATGTAATTCCCAGTATTGCTAAATAAAGACACCTGAAACATCATTTTTACTTGAATTACTTAGGACAAAACTTCAATAAACTGAGCCCTTCCCTAAAATAGGACCTAAAAGCTTTACAGGACTCTAGCATCAGACATCCAATACACCTTCAAAGCAATGAAGATCAAAGCAATTAGAAACGAACAGACGGCAACATTTCTTGGCGCCAAGTGGACTGCACTAGCAAAATTAAAATATGATCATGCATTCTGTAATCTTCAATTTTAGCCTACAGCCAATTTTGTGCAGGCCCTTTCACGGCCTTTGGACCACACTTGGGCAAAGTTCCACGGAAATTGGCCTGTAACGCTTGGCAGTGGTAAAATACAGAAAAATAAGTCACTGCTGACTGATGAATATTGTATGAACAGCTTGTGCATATGTCTCCCACTGCATCCCAACCACACATCTGAGAGGCGCCCTTTGTTCACGTCAAGGAGAAAGACAATAGATCAGGATGGAATATGTATGCTGTTTGCAAAAAAAAACTGAGAAAAAGAAATAAGAAAATGATGTCAAAGTTTGAGGTTAGCTCTGATTAAAATGTGTGCAGCTCCCAGCGGGACGCTTTGCAATTATTTGCTGGGAGAAGCCGCATAGTTGGGAAATGAAACGTGTACTAATAAAGAATAGCGCAACGACGACGACAAGGGATGGGCGGACAAGAGACAATTTGTCTTCCACAATTGTGCGATTCATCAAAAAAACCATTTGGCGGCAATCACAAAAGTTCTCTTGAGAAATCATTTTTTAAATAACTGATAATCGCCCACCACTGATTTGCTCAACAACACGGAAAAACGCTGCAATGGCTGCCTCAAACTTTGACAGGTTTTGCCTTGGGGACGCTTTACTGCACACTTTTCTCAAACTAATCCACTATTCGGCGAGACGCAATCTCCAGTAAATTACACCTGCGAGTGCCAAGAAACATTTACTTTGGAAAATGGGGGTGCAGTGCGCAGAATATCATTTCTTGCCTGGATTTCCTTCTCACTGCGTACAGATGTGTCTCTCTGGCAGGTGCGCTGCATCTGCCTATATCTCCATGTTGGGGAATTAACGAGGACAACAGAGAATCACGAACCATGAAAAAGCCCGGCTTCACTCCTCGTCCACCTGCCTGAACAAGGCAGATAAATAAATGGATGACCCCAACCTCCATTTAAATGAGACTTTCCACAGAGGGATGAAAACATCAGGTCGGAGATAAAAAATGGTTAAACTGATGAGGACGAGGTCCTGGTTTTGTGGAGCCGGGGAATTTGACACTTCTGGGTTATATCGATCATAGTAGAAATAATCCTTGACAGCTGCATACAAATGATTACCATTCACTGGGATTCAAGGAAATCCTGCCAAGGAAACAGAGCAATGTTTTTTCTTTTTTTTTTAATTGGATTCAATTGTTCAAATCTAACGCTATGATGCCCAAAGCATTTCAGGCTGAACTTAGTTTTTCAGTCCTTTTGGAATGAAGGCATGCCAAGCAAACACTGTAGCTTTAATTGGGAGGGATTTTTTTGTGAGTCTTCTGAAAAAGTGTTGAAAAGAATTCCCAGTAAAGAAACATGAACAGGCTATGAATGATTTTTGATTTTAAAGATGACTCAATTTTATAGACAACTGAGGAGGTTGGCATTTTAACTCCAAGTAATAAGATCTTGTGTTAGCAGCACGAGGTATCACATAATACCACCTGTTCTCTCATGTACGGATGTGTAGGAGAAGGGAATATGACACTGGGCAGTTGTCAGGAGGCAGGTGGGGACGATGCTTTTTTTCTTAAAGCAGAAGGTTAGAAGCTCGATCGATGCAGAGATAATGTCCGGCTGTGGCAACATGTCTATGAAAGAGAAACCAAGAGCCTCGGCAACTTAATTTACTCTTTCCTTACTTCCGACAAGCTCCTTTACTTCGATATTGACACATGTTTAGCATGTTATTAGCTTTTGATAAAATGCACTAAAACTATTTTTGAAGCAAAGCTAATGGTTATCTGGTAGCTAATTTGACAATAACAATGGCAATAACTTCAGATCACATTGTGATCAGCTTTTTCTGATGATCATGAAAGGTATGTTGGGAAAAGTGATCTGGCTCTTAAACGCCCTCAATTGTAAATTATTTGGATGACAAGCAAGCTCCCTGCTCTAAATTTATTATAACTTCTTACTGCTCTGAGTTTTGCAACATTTCTACAGTGAATGGGTGAAAACATTTACATCCCGTCTCATAAAGCTAATTTATAGTTGCATGGTTTCAAGTGGAAGAACGACAGATTTGGTTTTATGTAGAAAACTCTACTTGAAGGAAAACAGAGGCAGCGGTGCTGCCGCCGACGTTATTTTCGACTGACATATTAATATGTTATGGATCGTTTGATCTTCCTCACATCCGACCCCCTCCCCCTCACTCCTCCCGGGAGGCAAAAGCGAGGGGCGGCAGCGGTGGCGGCATCCGGCGAACGGTAAAATATCAGAGTGTCGCCCACAGAGAATGTCTGGGGAGAGGCAAGATTGGAGCTTGCGGCCTATATAAGTGTCAGTCCGCAGGGGGATGGCACATTGAGGCCCCTCTGTGGCCTGATGCTGGAGGGTCTTTAAAGTACTGAAGCTGGGTGCAAAAGAAGCATTTTTACTGGAGCTCAAGACGTTTGGTCGAGTGATTCACTGGGCCATTGTAGAGAAAGGTGCTCAGGGAGTGGAACAAAGTGTCGCGAAAGAAAATTGGGAAACCACCATCATTAATTGTGTTGAGCTGCAGCTTTATGAAAACAGAAACAGGTTAGCAAGCAGAAAGCATTGTGCATTGCCGTTTACCATGGCATTTGCCTGCAGTATTGCCTGTGTGACCTTTAAAAAAGTCATCTTAATTAGAACTCCCCATCCGTAGATTTGTAGTCTAGTGAGGGACAAAGCAAACCGTTAAGAAATAAGGAGCAAAAAAAGCACTGATCCTATGGACAAAAAAATAAATTGTACAACAATCTTCAAGAAGCAACATTTTTTCGCAGAATGTTGAAAAAAAACAATAAAGGAGAGCCTCAACAGAAGAGAGAGAAAGAGACGAATTCAAAAGTTCACAGACAATATTACTGATTCAGGAGTCTTAGGGAAATGTTCATTAGTGATTTCCACGCTAGTCAATATCACAAAAAGAAAAACAGAACAGTTGGGCGGAATCTAGATGCTCTATTTGGCTCCCATGCCTTCATGAGTTTGGAAACACAAAAGAGTCAAGTTTAAAAACAATCAAGCAAAAACACCTACTGATCTCCAAAAATCAGAGAAATTAGCATGAGCAATTTACATAATTAATAACTTGAAAAGAAGAAAAGATTTCCAGCAGTAATCTTTTTACACTTGATCGTTTTGTAAATGTCAACACGTAAAGGGAAAAAGATGACTCATCTTGGAAATTAAGCCAATCAGAGCATGGTAGAGATGGATGATGGATTTCAAATTCAAGCAATTGACAGAACGCCGGGTGTGACAAGTCAAATGCGTTCAGAGTAAAATCCCGGCGCTTAGCTGGTGGCCGCTGCCCGCTGTACACAAGCCAATATACCAAGGGGCTTGGTTCCCTCTCTCTGTCTTCTGCATCTGTTAGCATTGCTAAATTATTCACCAGTTTGGCATCTTTTAGCTAGAGGCCTCCCCGCCCCAACCTCATATTCCCATTGCATCCTTGTTTGCTCGCTGGCATTCCCACAAAAAACACAGAAATGCTTAACACTCAAGCTAATTATGATGGCGCTGTGTGCTCATGAAAAGGATGCACATGGCCCAGGCGTTACATTTAGAGATGCGGAATTTATTTGAAATTGGATAGACAAAAACCAAAATGGATATGGGACTTGCAAATATAACACATGAATATCAAACCCTGAATATTTACAATATTCTGCGGGTGTACTCAGAGTATGTTCCAAATTGAACTGTGAATTGATTGATTAAGAAAGTTCACCTAGTTCTTTCAATTTCTTATGAATCGCTCATACATACATATTTCTTCTTGTAGACATTGCTGGGAGAAGCCTCAAAGTTGGGAAATTTTCTTATTCCGTGATTTTTAATTTTCTTAGTCGGCAACACAAAAAATAGTGCACTGGGGCAGAGAAACTAATGATACATATCAACCCTGGCTAACCCACTAATCCATCTTCAAGTGAATTGGTTGATATCTCCAGGACATCCATTTTATTTTCAGTAACCACAGTGATAATATATCTACATATAGCCTTTACCATGTTTCTGGCAAGCCAGGTATAAGCACAACTTGTAAATGCATAAAAAACAGTGACAGAGCGCCCTTTTTTTAAGAGAAAGCATGCATGGTACTTGACTCATTCAGTGCCATAATGTATGAACATGTTTTAAAAGCAGTGTCCCTTGGGCTCATGTAAAGCATTGTTTAGAGGTATCCCAAATGTGGAAAAAAAACAACTAAGTGAAATTTCTGCTTGAAGTGCCTTGTTTCACTGAAAGCCCTCTTTCTCTGAAGTTTTCTTGACAAAAAATATTGCAATGTTTCACTGTTGTTCAGTAAACAATGGTAAAAGCTAGAAACATACTTTTTCAAATGAAAGATGACGGTTCAAGCTTTATTTTCATATAGCCTTCGCCTTATACTCTAGCTACAGAACTACATTTTGTGCAGTCCTTCAAAAATGAGTCAAAATGGCAAAAAATGGCTGACACCTGCATTTCTAATGTGAGAGGAATATCTGGTACTGAATTGTTTTTTGATTGTGTATCGTGATACGAAAAAAATCACGTCATTTAATGTATAGCGTGAATTCCAGAAAAAAAAAACATTACTAATGATCGTGCTTTTGCTTCACCAAATTGAATTGAATTATTGCCAAACGTCATGTATGCAGGGTAAATGCTCGTCACATATTATTCTGATAGGTCCGAAGACTTAAATTCTGGATTCAGTCCGACTACTCTCTAAAATAAGACATTTTTCATAAACGCAGGCAAGTCTTATCAATGGCATTACACGCAGACCCAAAGTACCCCGGCAGAAACTATACTTTTAAAAAAAATCTGTAACCCTGACAAACAATTGCTAAATATTTTCTAGGAGAAAAAATAATATCCACCTTAATGAACATTTACCTCTGTATGTTTGCATGTTGTGTCAGATGCATGATGTGTATTTTTTGCTCTTATTCTCAAGGTGGATCTGCAAAGAATTAAGATGCGCCAAGGATAGGGTTACTCACTAAAGCTTTGTGAAATTTCCCTGCACTTGAAGGTGAGTGCTGACAGTACTTTCTCCTGAGAGCAGCAAAAAGTGACAGCGTTCCAACAGCGGGAGTGTGGCGGCGGCAGAGGAGAGAACAATCCCAAAGCAGATTTGCCCAGGAAACTTTTGCCTTTCATCTCTCACGAGTGATGACTTCCATCCGGATGAGGCTTGTGGGGTTTTTTTTTACACCAAGAGGAAGTGTACTTCACGTGGTGTCACTGTCAGATGAGGACAGTATGTGCCAAACACACTTATGTGTCGTGGGTAAAATTCCAAAACTGTCTAAAAAGGACCATGGATTTATCAAAAGTTCTGTTAGATTGTGAAAATGAACCATCCGACTGAGGTAACATCCCATACTTAGGGGCTGTCAAGCTAATTTCCACAGAAGGCCACAGCAGCGTAACGGCTGCCCTCAAAGGGTCTGGTGTAAGTTATAAATGTAATAAATATAATTGGCATGTAAGATGAATGTAACGACTCCTTAATGTAAATTAACTCTGAATTGTTTTATTATTCATGTCACAAACATTGCATTATCATTGAAAATAAATTCAGTAAAAATACAGTATTCAGTTACTTATGGTCAGGGTTGGGTAGGGTTACTTTAACTGGATTACTTTTAATTACTTTTGGATTACTCCAATACCAAATATGCTAATAAAAGACAAAATAAACTAAATATGAATAAAATTATGACTCACAACACGTAGTAAGCTTTCTCTCCTGGCTTTGATCTCTTTGATCTCCGGCAAAACTAACATAAAATGCGACAGAAACAAAATGAAAATAAATCCAATCAGTTTGCCAACATCATTTTTGCTGTTCCGTGTATTCCGTTACTCCCCAAGCCTGCACAAAATTTAGTCATTTAATTCATATTTAGTTTATTTTGTCTTTTATGAGCATATTTGGTATTGGAGTAATCCAAAAGTAATTGAAAGTAATCCAGTTAAAGTAACCCTACCCAACCCTGATTATGGTATACATTTAATACAGTGATACCTCAACATACAAGCTACTTGAGCTTTGACAAATTAGAGAAGATAAATGTACAAAATGAGGGAAATCCAACTTACATGAATTTCCAGACGAGACAACGGGTCTTTAAAGTCATTTTATGATCTCTCTTATAGATCGTTTTACTGTATTTGTATGTTCAATTAATATTTGAATTTGTTTTTAGTGATCAGGAAGGTCCTTTTTCTAGCTAAGGTTAACCTTGATTATTTTGAGAGGCCGAGAACTAATTAATTGGTTTTCAATTATTTCATATTTGGAAAATGTGCTCGGGATACAGGCAACATTAGATATGATCGTCATAATTACCGATGTGAATCACCTATGCCCGCTCCTTTGGCGCCAATCGTTGCGGGCTCTGATTGGCTCCCTGTCCCTATTTAAATCCAGTCCTGTCAATCCCCTGTTGTCAGTCCGTCTTGGAACTGCCTGTGAACCTCTGTGTATACAAGGCAAGCCTTTTTCGACCCTGACTCCCACCTGTCCCATTCTTGCTCCTGTTTGTCTCCCGCTACGACCTGATTTGATCCCGCCCACGTCTGATCTCCCGTCCCGGCTCACAACCCATTTTGGTTCCTGACTACGTCTACTCTCCTGTCCTGGCTTATTACTCGTTTCCGACCACGTCTTGCTCTCCCAGTCCCGGCTACCGACCAGTTTTTCGGTCCCTACACCGGCATCGCTCGTTACAGAAGATCCACTTCCGTGTTCAGATCACAATTCGAGTACGAGAGTGATTTGCTTCCCGCGACCAGCGAACACCGGATTGTGGTCACAGCCCTTCCTCTTTCCTTCAATAAAACTTGTGGTAAACGTTACGCAATTGGGTCCTGTTTCCGTTTTGGTCCTGACAATGAACTCCATCCAGGAACAAATTAATCTTGTATGTAGAGGTATCACCAAATCTCCTTGGAAAATCGTAGGATAATTTATTTATTTCCACTCATTGGCATCAATATGGAAATACTGGTGTGTGTATTGGCGCTGAACTGTTACTTTGCAAATATGGTAATCAACAGGCATTGAGGGAAATATTGTTATTGGTCAAAACACATTTTTTTAGATGCTCAGCCATTTTAAATGATGTGGCAGGCTACCTAAGTATGTCTCATACTTGTTTAACTATACTTGTTCTTTTCTACTGAGCCATTTTTTAAAGATGTATTTTTGTTCTATTTTACCATTTCAAAGATGGGTATATTCGGTGTTTTTTTTCTTCGCTTCCAAAAGAAGCATTTAATGGATGACTGCACTCCAGAGCTATGCCGTGAGCCAAAAACGTCCACAAACAAGCACACGGGCTCGTAAAGTCCTACAAGGCCTGAGGGTTACAATAAAGCCGAGCATTACGCCGCCTTTAAAGCTAATGACGTAGCGCTTGGCGTCCATGTTGGGCAAATGAGCCACGGGAAGGCTATGTAATCCCTTTTCAGTGGAAGATAAAGGAAGCTGAATAGTTGAAACGCCAACGTTCTCCCATTTGCAAGCGTGTGTATGAGGGGCAAGTTTTTTCCCAAGATGCTGAGCTGCTGGAGCTCTTTTAGACCATCTTATGCCACATACATCTAGGGACAAAGCTTTTGGGCTACACACATCCCCCGAGAAGGATTTCTTCAGCCCCTGAGATGATCTTCATTTATTAGTTTATCATACACCAGGAATTGTTTAGTTGTTTTCACTGTATTTCACTTTAATTCATTGTAGTTTATTAAATGATTATAAAATTGATAATATTTGATTAATATTATTTTTGTACTTAAAATTATTTTAGCCCACCTTTTGTAAAATATGAAATATAAGCTGCCTGGAAAATACTAGCTTTTTTTAATTAAATTTTCATTATGTGGAGATTCTGTCGTGTGTGCTTGTTAACTGATTGAGCCATACAAAAATACTGCTTTGTTTATCCGATCATATTGGAACTTATATGTTAGCTTTTCAGTGGATTAAATAAGGTTCGCTATATGCTATGTGTCATTTTAAAATCTTCCATCATTTGATCAGGCGTATAGCTTAACTTTTTATTTGGCCCTTCCACCCATTTGACTTTGTCAACCCTCAGGGGCTAGGGAATGCATTATATCTCAACTACGATGGAAAAACAAAACTACATGAGCATGTTTGTGCACAAACACAATATGTTTCACCTGTGTGTGATTAATAAAGTAAAATAATGTGCACAGTATCTGTACATTAATTGAAACCAGTCAGGACTCATCTGTGTTTTCTGAAGCTATGTCCAGATTGGCTGTTACTTTGGCAGGTTGAAGAACTCGCTTTGCCAACGAGTTTTGGCAAAATATCTCAACATCAGTATTGAGTATGCAACAGAGAGGAGCCGAAGCGTAACCTTCTGGTTTTAATGGAAGCAATTTAATCTGAAACATGATTGTCAAAGTATCTGTATGTACAAAAGGTTTATTTTGGACAAATATTCACAAGTCAATTTTTGGTCTGTGGCCTGTGGCCCCCCCAACGGCAACGTGTTCCTTAATGTCAAGCCACATTTTGTGCATTCAGCAGCAGCCTGTAAAAGGTTATGAGGTTGCGTGGGATTGCTTCTGGACAGGATGACATGCACGTTTATGAAACAATAAACCTCTCAAGAGGGTGGAGCCTCAACTGAAAGTAGCTAAAATATGTGCAGAGAGGCCACGGCAAGTTTGAGGCAATTGGAAGACAGATCAGCAGTTGTGGCAGAAACGATGAGTGACATCAGGTTGGAAATGTCCAGTCTATCTATTATTTCATTTCATATTTTCTTCTTTTGCAAGTACTTCTTTCTGAGAATTAAAACCCAATAGCAACATTGCAACCAAGTGTCACAAACAAACTCAAAACTGCCAACAGCATGTTTGTTTTCGGGCATTTGGGGCAAAGTCAATGAATAATTGAGCGTGACCGCGAAACAGTAAGCTGAAATCTGTTTGGAAATGCCAGAGTAGCGATTGCCAAATGCGAGTCTGTTTGTCATCTATCGCTAGATATTCCGCACAATTATGTTATGTCAAAGTTGCATGCCTGCACGTACAGTAGTATCCACAAAGTATTTTTAGGTGATTGTTTCCTTTTAGCCCAGATATGCAAACCTGGTGCTCCTTATGGTCCATTAGGGGCCTGTGGCTGTCAATTCACCGAGTTAAAATAAGTCCCCTTCTTGTTCTATTTTTCTCACATGGTTTATCCGTGCCTCATCTTATTTTCACAGTTCTTTTTTTTGTCATGTGTGTGTGCGTGTGTGCACTATGTAGAGGACTTTAGTGGAGTGAGATCTTTTTTAGACATTAAGTCAAAACTCAGCAATTAAAAAGGTGTTACAATTTCTTAACAGGTTGGTCTTTTTTGTCACACTGATTTAGCCATAGGCTCAATGCCTAAAATACCACATGTAAATTGAACTCCAAGTTTTCTTGTAGTGTCACTATTTTTTATGCATTCAGCGTGAAAATATGCTTTACAGTTTATCTCTACAGGTTTTGTTGTGCGGAACAATGAGTTGCGGTCTTGGAGATTTAAGAAGCAGCCTTACCTTGTTTCCTTGGCTGGAACAGGGTTGCATGCACTCTCCAGCCAAAAGTGGAAGTGTTCAAGTATGCCCCGGTCTTGTTCTGTGAGCGTAAGATGGAGTGGGAAATGGGCATGCGATTGCTAAGATCTCTGCGTTTAGCAGACTCTGAAGATAATGATTTCAATTTAGCTTCTAGTTTCTTGGTTTGAAAACATTTGGAAATTTAGTTGCTATTTGTTGCCTGAAAAGATTTACACAGATACATTTTGATGTTATTTATTGTGCTTGTATACGTCTGAACAGTTTCAGTCTGCTGCTGACTACTGAAGCTGTCCATGGTGCTGAATCGCGTACGCCTACGTATGATTGTGTGAGTGCCCTTGAGAGTCAATATTTATTTTTTTATGTTTTTTTTTTTCTTTCTTTTTTTTTAATATCTGACAAGATAAAACTGAGAATATTTGTGGTCTGGCTGGGGGATCCATCTGGAGCCTTGGGATGCTCGTGTCATTAAAGGGCGTACAGCATTGACAAGCTCAAGGAGAAAAGCGACAGATGCGAAAGGAAAATGTTCAAGTTCGAATGCAATGTAGCAAAAAAAAAAGGAAAAAAGGGAGCTGAAACAAAAGTTCATGGTGGCAGGAAAGGATGACGTCTACTTGGCACCTGCCTTCAGCCTCCTTTCACCATTGTCCAGGTTAAGAGCACGACAACAAATTGAGCATTTATTTCCGATGACAGACTGTGTTCATTGGATTCCTTTGGAAGTCACACAACAAAACACAAAGGTGAGTGTGTGCAAAAGTGAATTATCATGAGGCTGACTTTACTGCTGCCTCAGCGCCTTGACATTGTTCGGCTGTCCCCGAAGGTAGATGGGGCGGGCCGACTATGCCCCCCGATGAGACCCAGCCCTGTGTCCACTCCTGCTCCACTTATCTTGTGCCAGCAATATGTTTGTGTCCCTCGTGTGTTTTTGCTTATGCCCTTGAGGAAGGGAAGTGGTTAGTGACGTACGTACATGCATAGGCTGATGAGCGTGAATCTAATGTTGGAGAGAAGTATCACGAATTTGCAGAAACAAATTGCCACTAATCACATTAATCTCCTCTCAATGCAGAATCTGGAAAAAAACAACATAATTTCAATGAGTGAGCAGGGTAATACTGTGAGTGGAATTCTTTCCACAAACAATGCTTGCTTCTTGGGTCATGGGTTTTAGCAGTGCTAATGGATACAGAAGTAAGGACAATTCTCACAATTATTTACATATCATCATATAACTTACAACTATAAATTATACGCGCCAAATATTCTGATCAATATTCACAAAGCAGTTTTTGGCTCATGCAGGTAAAAAGACATATTGATAACAGAGGTGATGAAAAAATACTTACAGGTGTGATTTAATTATTGGAGTTAGCATTGACCAAACAGTCCTAAATTAAATGTGGATACCCTAACAATATACCCGCCAGATGCTCAAGCTCAATAAATATATTCTACTCTTTAGCAGATGTACTGCTTTTATTGTATTGACATTACACTCATATACTGTGGCAATTTTTATTTTAATGATAATCCCTTAATTGTGACAATCCGACTGATGCTTACATTCTCACATATGTGACTTGAAGAATAAAGCAAATGGTTTTTTTTTTGATAGTTTGTTGGGCCAGGTCACATGTCGAAAAAGGACATGTCTAACTTTGCTTGCCAGTGGAATGGGATAGCAGACAGTGGATTCGTTTGTGGCGGTGCACGACCGCAGGTAATGCCATTGAATTCAACTTTGAAGGCTGGCGGGGCAGCGGATGACAAACGCGCACACATTTGTATGCGCTCCCAAGCTCCTGCGGCGCGCTTCCCGTCACAGAAAGAAGAAATTACACACGCCGGCACATCACCACTTTTCCCAAGGTGAAAATGGATCCGTAGATGTAAATTTCCAGCGAGGGCACAGGCGGCTTGGCTTGCTTGCTTCTGTCGACGTCTGCAAGTCAAATAACTCCCCTTGCGGCGTGTTTCCCCTTTCGAGTTATGAAAACGGAAACAGCACCTACCTTCCCTGAAAGTGCTGACTTTCTTTGTGTGCAGTTTTGGTCGATTGCTGCAGCAGTTCAATCCGTTGTTTGAAATGGACACAAAAGTGCATGTGGGATGCAAGGCATTCTCTTACTTTGTTGACCTAAAGCCAATATTGACATGGTAAGGCTTGCCGGATTCTTCTCCATGTCCCGCACGAGTCTATTGTGGTCAAAAAAATACATAGAAGATAAATGAAAATAAAATACACGAACAGGAAGATATTTCCAATGAAATATTACACTTAAAACTTTAGTCTGTATGTTACACTTTAGAGAAAAGCTCAGACCATTTTTTCCCCAGCCACTTCATCCACATCATCCGACAAAACCCCAAAGTTTTTTTAGGTAAAGAACCACTCATCCAGGTGGCACCTTGTCATTGGGAGATACGTGGAACACCGCTCCAGGGAGATGTCCAGAGGGCAAGATACAACCTCATCAGGCTCTCAACATGAAAGATTTCTCAGTTTTACTCTGAGCCACTCCCGGATAAAGGTGCTTCTGAACCCCTCTCTTAGATAGAGGGAAGATACCTTGAAGAGGAAACTTAATTTGGGAGTTTTTTATCCAGCATATTTTTCTTTCCGAGACTATACGTAAAGGAATCACGATTAAATGGTAAATCAGTAGCTAATTACCACAATGTACCAGTACAGACTACATGAAAAAAAAGACATTGCACCAATTCGCTCATGACTTGTGAACACGACCTTAATATTCTACAACCTATCCTTTAGGGGCAGGATATCATCCCTGGCATAGTAAGAGCAACCCATCCATTTTCACCCGTAAATTATGGTCCAGGATGTGCAGGTGCCGATTTTCATCCCAGCCACTTCACAGCAGGCTAAAGACTGCAAGTTCAAGAACTCTCAGAGGCCAATTAGGTTTAAAACCAAAGAAAATATCCATCCACTATCTGCACCGCTTACCCTCCGTAGGGTCGAGGGGGTGCCCATCTCAGCTATCTTAGGGCAGTAGGCAGGGGACACCCTGAGCTGGTTACCAGCCAGTCACAGGGCAAAAATAGACGTACACCACACTCGCTCGTTCTTACCTAGGGACAAATTGGACTGGCCAATTAAGCTGACATGCATGTTTTCAAATGTGGGAGGAAACCAGAGTGCCCAGAGCAAGGCCATGCAAGCATGGGGAGGGCAAGCGAACTCTGCACAGGTAAGCAGGTAGTTGGATTTGAACCCATGACCACAGATCTCTACCGCAGACACGCTAACCGCTGACATGCTGCCCCAAATATTTTTTTTTATTATATTAATTGTAATCTATAGCTATGAATACAGTGATTGGGAGAATCACTGACAAAAAAAACTGGTTTTAGGTGATGTGACATCTAAAATGTGCGTGCAAGATGCCACCAAAGTGAAAGCACAGAACTAATGAGTTAGGATCTTTGACAAGAGAAATGTACTCTCAGAAGAGATTTGCTAACAACAACAAAATCAACATCAGTCGGCAGTAACTGCATAATCCCTCCCTACATCCACGCTTTACTGCGTATGGTGACGCAGAACTGCTGCTTAGCTTTAGCATGCGGCAGATTCCTCAGCCTGCATCTCAATGTATCTTATTTTTAATCCAGGAAAGAACTCCCCCCCACCCCGAGTTTAACAACACCAAAACTTGACAAAAATATGATAAAAATTCATAGTAGTGAAAACAAAACACAGAAAAAGCAAGCAAAAGGCTTTTTGCTGTGATACATATTTAGCATCCATGTACTTCCCTGTTGAACTGCATAATTCAGCACAAAACAGACTGAAATAAGGCTTAGAATTAGCCCCATGTAAACTCAATCGCTATATTTCAAGTCTAGTGCGAATCAGAGAAGTGACATGTAGCCCCAAGCAATCAGTGATTAATTAACAGCCTGACAATTCTCACTTCATCCAACCACTAAAATAGTTTTGTGGAAATTAGAGGCGATATGTGCTGAAAAGTTGCAGTGCAGATGGCGGGCCTTCATTGCTGGCCTGTTCAGCAGCACAACCCCCGTCCCATATGACCAATTATCAGGCTTTCACCTTGGGTCCATGCAAGCCACGGTGGCTCGAAGTGAGGACGTTTGCAGAGATGCCTGTGTGTCGGCGCTATTTCTTCAAGTGAACAAATAATTTTGTATTGAATTCACTGTCTGCTACCATGCTGTTCTCCTGAAATGTGGCAGCATGTATTCAACAAAAAGCTATAATTCATTGATGAAATAACCCATTAGATACCAGTCAACTCGATTCTTTATTGTTTATTCCTTCCAGAAACAGTTGCAGACAGTGTGGAAAAAGCATAAATGAATACAATTAGGTCTATAAATTTGATTTATTTTTGGAGGAAACCAAATCAATCAACACATGACAAAATTATCATTATGCAGTCCTCGACAGTAAATCATAATTGCACACACTAAATCATCATTGTACAGGTCTTGACATCAAATAAACCTGCAGACGTACAACCAAAAATGATTCCAGTGCTTGAACAGTAAACAAAAAAAAACAAACATTCAGCTGTAGAAATGGTAAAAGACTTTCTTGCTAGTACTGCTTGAATCAGTGTGTCACATGACCCAGCTAAACCCATTAATTAATAATTTCAGTTAATTTGCTTCATATGCCTTTGTAGTACAGTATATAAAAAATGTATTGGCTAATATTGATTTGTTTTTTTTTTTTGCTTGTATTGATTTGACGGATATAACCCAATGTTAAAAAGATAATGGATTGTGAAGTTCTATTGGTAAAGTTGAATTGTGTTTTTCTTATTTGATGTGTCAAGACGATGCGTAAAGCTCCATGTGAACTTTGAATGTGTTTTTTTTTTTTTTTTTTTTTTTTTTTTTTTTTTTTTTTTTTTTTGCCAGTCTTGGTCACAGATTGACACAAGCCTCACACTAAATTTTAGAAGATATCTACCATTCATTAAGTTTATGTACCAAAAATACAAGTTGTTTGGGTTATTTGGTATGGCTTTAGGGGATTACTCAAATGATGGGCATGCATACTGGTTGGAGAAAAGAATATGGGAAAATGGAGAAAATATTAAAACAAGCTTTAAAGAAAAAAAAAAAACATTAAAAGTATGTTTAAAGGCCAAAACGAACTGAAAAATCTTTGAAAAAGGCAAAACAAGGATATTTCTATTTAGAGAGCAGTTCATCATTTGTGATGGTAAACACCCTTGCATTGGCTGCCATTTTCTTCTTCCCTCGCCATGGCAACGGCAAGATGCGAACGTTATCCCCTTTGTGGCAATAGAGAGGAGAGCTTGTCAATGAGTGACAGCTGTGAGGAAGCCGCCTTGGCCAACGCAGTTTTCTGGACCTTCACCTCAAATACAGTTATCCCTCTGAAATTGCGATCAATGGGAACCAGAACCCCCTCCGAAAAGTGAAAATCTGCAAAGAGGCGTGTCACCTTCATAAAAGCCCGCAAACTTACCTTGAGATGACGTCTTGACCAACTGAGATTATATGACTGTAACTAAATAACAACTGTAGAACAACAAATAAAATCACAAAACACATAATTGCAGTTGAATTGATGCTCTTTCATGTAATTATACAAAAGTACAATTTTAGTATCCTTTTAGTGCAAGAAAGCGATTTAAAGAGCGGCTGGCTTGCTTCATGCTAGCCTCAGGTAACCTCGAATTGTGCCAAGTGTCAGTTATAATTGAAATACAGATGCTGCCCGACCTACGAACGAGTTAGGTTCCGGACGATTTGTTCGTAAGTTGCTTCAGTGCTCTATTTTGTATGTTAATGGTTTGTATAAGTATGTTTAAGGCTTGTATAAGTAACCTGTATTGTTTTTTTACGAAAAAAAAAAAACAATCATAAAATGATATGCCCTGTAAAGATAAAAAGAGGTTTTACTTACTTTTGAGACTTGCGCTTCCAGAGGTCCTCCTCCGTGGTAAAAACTGGCTGAAAAAAAGCGTTCGATAATTTTCTCAAGAGCATCAAGCTGTCTTATTCCACTTTAATTTGAAAAGAAACAGATTGCATTTTTCTTACACTTTACACCACCCATATTGAATGGATGCACTAGACATTAAACAATAAAAACATTCTTAGCGCGCTAGCGATACAGTACACGTTGTTATGATTACATGCGAACTAGGAAGTAAAAGCCAGATCTGAATGCTGGGTGACCTCTCACAGCGCCACGTGCCGGGAAGAAGCACTACAGTACTGTCCTCGACTCGGAAAAAGGTGTACAAAATACAAAATATAGCGTATAGCAATGTCCGGATATTTTTCGACATCACGGAAAAAAAATATAGGATCTGCCGGAATCCGTAAGTCAAATGTACGTAAGTTGGGAGTACAACTGTACAACTTTCCCGTATTTAGCGGTTTTTCGGAAGATGTTGTTTCAGGCCATCCGTTTCATGGGTAATGGATCTGCCGTTTGTTGGTTACATTCTCGGCAGGGGTGGCTTAAGATAAGTTTTAGCCCAGCCATAGCAGTAGGTCAAACCTGCAGCCTTGCTTTCGCCTTCTCTCCTGATGCCGCCTGAGTCATTTCCCAAACCTGATCACGTTCCATGGAACAGCTCCTGGTGGTCACACTTTGTGCTGTGTGTGATCGAATTGATGAAATTGTTCCGTAGTTAACGACCTGCAAAAAGTCTGTCATTTTCTTCTCGTCTTAAGATGCGATTATTGTCACTTTTGCAGCATTGGAGATGAGGGAGGGGTAGTGGTGTGGTTGGCCAAAATCCCCCGTCCTCCCTCCTCCCAAGTCCTCAATAATAAAATATGAAAATTCATGTTTGCTTCAGGCTCGGCCCCTCAAATCAAGTTAATTGGTCGAGTTTAAGCTGGGTTGGGCTACTTCTATTTCAAAGGGACACATAACGAAAATGTGCCATTATTTGATCGTTCTTCTTTAAGTACCCACATTGGGAACAGATGTTCAATATTTTGCACAGTTTCGAGTGTGGAAAATAACAAAGATAGAGACCCTCAACTGTGTTGCACATCGAAATGAAATTTCCTGGCATGAAAGCATGTGGACATTCTATAAATAATGGGGAAAAAAATCTTGATAAGGTGCCAATGGAAAACACGCTCACTGTGGTCAATTGAGGTCAGCTCCGCTCGGAAAAACGCAAAAAAAAGAACTAAATAAATTAGAGCCCCATCGGCAAATGCGAGAATTGAGCTGTCACTTCGACTGCACAGAAAAACAGAGACAAAATCAAGTGTCAGTTAACAGAGGATGCTGGTGTGTCTGTGTATTGAACCTCCCATTTAAAGGGGACTGTAAGATTAAAATCCAAATTAAAACTCAATGTTGCTACTTTCAAGCAGCTGATAGCTTAATGCAAGGACACAACTTTATGCAGTCTAATGAAATGTGCATCAAAATTGCTACGACTTTCAGCCCATGTTCGATTTTGTACGGAGCCGGTGAAAATTTCTATCAAAATCTATTTTGGGCTGTGATGTCACAATTCAAATGATTTTGGTCATTCCGAATTTTACTGCCAGCCCAGTTAACACAAATTTAGCATTCTTGAAATAAAAATGCAGTGTAGACATTTAAAGCTGTCACCGGCACTGGATATAAAATAGTTTCTTGCCGCATATATCCCTCATTGGCAGTGAAGGTGTTAATAAAGACTTCAAAAGAGAGAAATTCTCTCAATGTCATCTGCAAATTAACATCCCTGTTGTGCACTGCAACAGGTAGAACAAATGCTCAAGTGGCAAAGTTCCATTGATTTTTTTTTTGTTATTTCAACAAAAAGATAAAACCAAATTAAAAAAAATATATATTCTGATGTTTCACAAGTGTGCCTTGAAAATATCTGAAAATCATTTATATATCACAGCGACAGAACACCACGGGCTATGACAAAAACAAAAACGAAGTTAGTGTAAAATTCCCAGAATCCCGGCTTCACACTAGTCCTTTGTCCAGACTGATTGTTGCAGGGGGTTTGACATGACTCAAGGCGTCCCTTCCTACAGTAAAATCAACACACCTCTTAAAATTATTATTATTATTATTATTAAAACAAAATAGAGACTGTATAACGATGACATGAATGGATACATTGAAACAAAGTAATCAGTAAAAAACTACATTATGTTTATATAGATGCATTAATTGATTAAAATATCCATGAAATGATTTAAATAATGTAAAAGGTTTCAACTGGAAAACTCACACCTTTATGACTATACACACAGTGACACATGTTAAAATAAAACTTAATGGACCACTTTTTGTCAGGAAGGACCAGAACAGAGCAGGAGACCCCAGAGCGTTCGTACAGTTCTTTATTTGGGGAAGCGTAAGGGTTAGCGGGAGACGTGATCAATCGTAGCGTGGGACGAAGGCAGGTCGAGTTTACCAGGACTGAAGAGAAGATCGTAGCGTGGGACGAAAGCAGGTCGAATCGTAGGCAGGTCGGATCGAAGGCAGGCAGGCAGAATCAGGTAAACAAGAAGGCACATGTAATCGGGAGAGTCTTACGGGGTACAGAAGTATCCTCCGACCAAGAGTTCTCCGCGTAACGGGTTTAAAAAGGGAGCATTAACCAATCAGGAAGCACATTCCAGCGCGCCACATGATTACCCCAGGTGGCTCCACTTGGGTAATCATGACACTTTTAGTCAAATCTGAGACTGGAAATGTTGTTTTTTTATCATTACAGTAGAAACTCGGTTTTCGAATGCCTCTCAGTTCGAACAAATCAGAGTTCGACCAAAAATTTAGAGAAATTCTTGCTTCGCTGTTCGGTCAAAAATTCGGAGTTCGAACGCCAGTAATGCCTGAGTGCGTACGCTAGAGTGTGATGCTGAGCGGCATACGGGTGTAGATCGTGTGGATCGCCCCCACCCCTCGTGACCAATTGTTATCACGTGCGCACTTGCCTCTTTTTGCTTCCGCTTTTAATATCCGTGAACGGAGTGTTTTAGCCCTTAACTATGCCTCCCAAGAAGGTCGGTGCAAGCAGGGCAGGTGAAAAAAGAAAAGTTGTTCGTACAACTATTGCCTTTAAGAAAGACATAATAGCTAAAAATGAAAGAGGTGTGCGAGTTTCTGATCTTGCTAGGGAATACAGCATGCGCCTTCTGCTGACCACCACAAAGGTAAGAAATCCTATTCATAATTATTTTCTTTATTTTTTTTTTTTTTTTACACGTTCATGTTAGCGTAATCTTTCGTACGAAAGATTACGATAACGCGAACATACGATTAGCCTGGGTTAGCTTTATGATTCGAGGTAAACATTCAGGGTGTAGGAACTGAGCCCAAAATTCAGGGTGTTGGAACGGAGCCCCCTTTCCAATGAAGCGCTAGCCACTTGTGTTGCTAAATGACTTGTAAACGACCTGGTATTTTTATTTTTACACGTTCATGTTAGCGTAATCTTTCGTACGGAAGATTACGCTAACGTGAACGTACGATTGCCTGGGTTAGCTTCAGGTTTACGTTAAACATTCATGGTAAACATTCAGGGTGTTGGAACGGATTAAAACGATTTACATAATTGTTAATGGGAAAATCAATTTCGGTGGTTGAACAATTCGGTTCTTAAACAGGGTTCTGGAACGGATTATGGTCAAGAACCGAGGTTCCACTGTATTTTTAAATCATTGAGTTGTTGTCACCCATGAAAATCTGATCGCATCACTTCCTGTGAATGCCTTTCTCTGTCATGCATGATGACACTAGCAGTGCATTAACAACATCTAGATTGTGTAAGCTTGTGTGGCAGCATTAGTGAGGTTCCCGTTCAATTAGATGTTCTCGAAAGAACCCCTGGGGAAGACTAAATTGTCACAATAAAGTGCAGTATTACCTAAAAGTGGATTAGGAAGCATGACCAACTTGCAGCACTCGGGGGTGAGACATTCAATAAAGCCTCTATGCCCTTTCGGAAAGCCCTCGATAACGACATTGGCTGTTTTTTGTCGGGCTGGAAGATGAATCGGATTTTCATCGAGATTTTTATTTACTCACTGAAAGAAACCAAAAATAAAAAATTCAAGAAGCACAGTACATTTTCCAGATTGTTAAAGCTTCCTGAATGCACTATGGTGTGTTTAGTGCGCTCGGAGTAAAACAATTTATTCATTAGCGTTTAATTGAAACCCTATTGTTAGTTGACAGATCTTATTGAAGAAAAAAAACTCTACTCATTGATGATATTATCCATCTTATCTTAACAAAAAGGGATTTATAAAATGAAAAAAATGAAAATCTGCCATATATGAGGATTCGATTTTGTCTGAACTTATTTATCTGTTGAAATGATAAACGTTTACAAATATCTGTTATTTTACCCCCAGAAAAATGATCAAGAATGGGTTTTATTTTTCTCATCATACGAGACAAAAGTTAAAACAAATAAATGGTCTTTAATATAAGGATCTCCAACATATATTTTCCCTATTTTAACTTGTTTTTATCTTTTCTTCTGTAGAATGATTTAAAAAGATTTATTTTTGTATTTTACTATTGTTTTTATTTCTAAATAAAATATTTTAAAATAATAATAATATTCACTTGATCAGCTGTAATATTTGATCCTTTTCTCTAATAATAGGCTCTATTATTACAAATACATCAAACAGGGAAAATAAGATTTGTTTTTTTCTCTTGTATAGTGATTTACATTTTCTTATTTAAATATGGAAATAAAATATAAGCAAAAAAAGGTTTACACAAAATATCAGATTTCAACTTTTTATTTTTTTTCATAAAATGATAAAGAAAATTTTATTTGAGAATTAAAAGGAATAGTTTAGTAAATTTATGAAACCCTAAAAGCCTTAAAGATGGTGTGATAACTTGAATTTTTGCTCTGTCGCCTACTCCTGGCTAAAAATCCTATTCATCAGCTCATTCTTTAAGTACTATTATTTTTTCATATTTTGGGTGTTTGGATTGCTTTAAGAGTGTATTACGTTTGCCATTTTCAGGCTACACTAACAAAAAAACCTGGGAACGAGCATGAAATCACTATTCACACCTCCGCTCCACCCTGCCTTCCAGAATAAAAGTAAAAAAAATCAGATTAAATCAGATAGACACAGTTTGAAAAAATATAAAGGAGTCTTGAACTCAGTTGGGCATTGCTAACACATAATTAACAGAGAAAGCATACTACTTTCAACATTTTAAAGACACCTTAACCAACGCACCTCAACTTCAAATTAGGCAAACTGTCAATCCAATACAGTACAAACATGTTTTTTGTGGCATTTATTTTGTTCGTGAAACATCACAAACGGATTCTAATTCTGATGGAAGACCCTGTTTAAACGCTAATGCAAATAAATGCGATAATTATGTTTTATAGAATCACCCATCCTGTGCAATACTTTTAAGACCCATTTGATAAACAGTGTTGTCACATTGCTTAGCAAAACTCTAA